>NW_017805507.1:27240-50086 GCF_001891065.2 Hippocampus comes
AGCCCACCCAACCCCTGCAGCGGCTTGCATGAATGTGCACAGCTGCATGCCGAGCTCAGCCATAATTACAAACGAGTCCTTCCTATAATGACAGTGCGTGCAATGGGAGATATAAACATTGGCACTGAGATAAGCCCTGCCCTAAAATTAGCCACGACAAGGTCAAGGATGCTGTGTCTACCAAAGCCAATGAAAAGGGGAAAGAGAGAGAGAGAAAGAGAGAGAGAGAGGGAGAGAGACATCTGCTTGCACTGCTGCCTTGTCACTCCCAGTCAGTGTCAAAAGTCCTTCCACTGTTTGACACTGCTGTCTACTGCCACTGGATCAGGGAATGGGGGGGGGAGAGGGGGGGGGGGTCATGCAACCTGACAGTGTTGTGTGCCGACACAAGCGCGGAAGGCAAAATGTGAAAACTTCCTTTCTGTGCGGTGTGTCGCCGAATCCCGCCGAGCGCTCGTGGAGGATTACTTATAGAGCGCGGTGACATGTTTGCAATCACACACACACACAACAGATGTGATGATGATGACATGCACGCCATGATGGATGCGCTCATGTAAACAGACGCGTGTCAGGAGGCAGACGCGCACTCGCCTAGCTATCTGTCACCTCCACATGTTTTTATTTAAGGGTTTTTTTTTTTTTTTTTGGGTGGGGTGGACAACGGTGGAGTCAATCTGATACTTTCACTGTAAAATAATTGCATTTTAAAGTTAAGCAGATGGTAAATAATTATTTTTAAAAAATGTTTCATGCCACTCCCAGTTCGACTTTACAGTCAAACTAAGCATAAAATGGAGAATTACATGTTATGTATTAAAAAAAAAAAAAAACGTTTCCTATAAGTCTGCCATGTTTTTGCTAACCCATTATGGGAAACCCCACTGAGAGGAAAATTAATAGCATCAATGCGGTAGTGTTTAAGCAATGGCTAATTGAAAAAGATAAGGGTGGAGCAACAAATGTAGACAGACAATATTACAATACTCACGAGAATATATTACGGTAGTTATCCTCTGTTAAAAAATGAGTAATATTACTGCAGTTACTGAGTCACTTAACAGTAGTTCTGAAAGTCTTCTTCATTAGTGTCTGCATAAGCGTATTAGACTGCCGCCCGTTGGCCAAGTCCCGCACACTAAAAGGAACCGCACAGGGAATTCATCGTTGATAAATGATCAAATGTGTTGTATGATGCAAACAGGTCGAACCCAGAGTTATTATTTCTATTTCCATTTGTGTCTCGAAGGGAAAAACTGCCCTCAAATCAAAACAAATGTCAAATCCTGGGCAACAGATGACAGTGAGAGACGTTCCAAATGTTTGGTTACTTTGGATTCTCGATCGCTTTCACATTCATACACTCAAGACTCGTTTTGTGCAAATTATTCATTGCACGTGGAGGTATAATTGCATACAATACGGAATAGAAACACCTTTGCTATTCTATTATTCAGCGTCTCATCGCGCGAGACTGATACTATCAACCCGTTATCATAACGCATTTACTAAATTCACACTTTAAACACTGGAGTGAAAGCGGAGAGGGTGTTTGTGTGTGTGTGTGGGGGGGGGGGGGCAGTTGCCCCTGCAAATTAAATTATCTGCCGTTCAATCGGTGCATTTAGTGACAAATCAGCGCTGCAATCTGCCGCGCAAACAAAAGCAACCTTTTATCGTCACGCCTTTAATGATACGGGGGGGGATAATCACCACGAGATAGACGCCGAGAAGTTTAGAGCACAGCTGCAGAGCGACGACACTCACCCCGGAGCATTCAAGGATGAGTCTGAGATCTACACATCGGATTTGTTGTGTTTGCACAGCTTTAGATCCCTAGCACAATTAATGAGCAAAATATTCCTGCACGGTTCTTGAAGCTGCCTTTTGTTTTTAGGTGATTTTGATCAGTGATCCTTCTGTCATAATTAAAGAAAGACTAGCTTAAAAAAAAAAAAAGTATTGTTCATACCAATACTTAGGGGGGCGAAATGCTGAAAAGCTTTTTGTGAGTTTGGTGCTCATAAATTTTGCCTTTGTGGCGCCTCAAAAGCCTGAACACCTATAAAATACCAACAACGAAAATGTGCTTTTGATGGAAAAATAAAGTATTTACATTGAATTATTAGCATAACAATTTTTGATTTGACAAACTTCGCGAACTGTGCACGCCGTTTGATAATAGTCGTGGTAGTAATAGTAGTATTTGGTTGTGTGTGTGCATACATGCAAGTGTGAGTGCATATGTACGTCAGCACTTGTAATTTAAATAATCTCCATCATCTTTTCTCTCTTTTGTGACCATCTTTGTAGTACACTTAACGTGACAAACACATCGATCGATCAGAAAGGTACGCCATGTTTTCGGAGTTTATGCATTGTTGTGACACATGGTGAAATCCCACAAATGAAATCCAATGCTGTATTCCGCTGGCCGTATTAATTTTTTTCCCAGCCAAATGATCAAACCAGTGTTGGTCAAGACCTTTCACTGCCCTTTCCCATTAAAAAAAATGAAATTGATGGCAATTGACGTCAACAGCGCTTCTCGAGAATCGCACCAAAATTTAATGAGCCCTTCAAAAATGTCATTGAAATGGACAAAATTGTTCATATTGTGCCTCTGATCGTTTTACCGTTTATCTGTCAAAATGACGAAAATAGCAACTTGAAGGTCGCCCAGGGGAAAACCTTGAGAAAAAAAATTTGTTTACTTTTGTCTCTTAAACATGAGCAAAAAGCAAAGAGGTCAGGGGTGGCGGGGAACACTCGTGTGTCTTTGTCTCTCTGTCAATAAAACCTTCACTCTTCTGAGCCTGTTTTTCACTCGGTCGCTCAGTTCAGTTCAGGACTCAGCACCGGACCCAAAAACAAGAGCTTTCCCTTCCAACATTAAAGCGGTGACCTTCCTCCCACCTCTATTATCTTTCACCATCTTTGCTCTCCCTCTCATCTCTCAGCACGCCCTTACCATCACCCAAAGCCTTTTGGGAGTGGCTCAAGAACCCTCCCCCAACGCCCAACATCAATCATCTTTCCATAACTTAAAAGTACGCAGAAAAGCCAACAAATGCATTCCCTTGCATTTCCCACATCATAACCTCATATAACCTTTTGTTTTACTGCAAAGGTTAGAAAGTAGACCCCTTTTTGATAGTATATTTTTCACTTTGCTGTGAGACAAAGCAATGCCTGGGGTTGGGAGGGCACCAGATGCATGAGGCAAATGATAACTGCCTGTTCATGTACGTGTACACACGTGACCTCGCCTGAGGAGAAATAACAGTAGTCACACTTCTACCCGGTCATCCAGCTTGTATTTGAACAAGTCTTTATTCAATTGTATCTCTCACTACTCTCAAAGTGCTTATCCTGTCTCATCTACTAAAGAGTTAACATCCCCTCCCCACACCCCCTGACGACTGCAAAAATACATTAAAGAAAAGAAAAACCCCGACATAGCAGTGAAACATCATTCATGAAACCGGAGCACAAACAAGTGTGTTAACTGAAACGCCTTGAAGGAAAACAAGGTGACCTGGCGCTCAGGCTTGGAATTACTGCATGTATGTGTACTCCGGCAGAAGGTCAAGCTCGGGACATGTCCTCATAATCTTCATCATCCATTACCGTAGACAACAGAGAGCCTCATTTCCTTACACCGCAGAGGTTTATCATAGTGCAGTCCTAAAGGGAGATGTGTGCATGTGAACTAAAACCAGAGATTTAAAACGGATAGGAAGCATTCGCCGGCTTCAATATGTCATCTCAGCAGGGAGACGTGTTTTGCTCACAAGAAAACCATCGAACTCAAGTCAACTCAATGTTATATGTGGAGAGCACCTTAACAAAAAAACAATGCTGCATGCATCCTGTTGTAAATGGAGCAAAAATTAGATATACAAAAATATCAAAGACTTACTTGTTTTGGTAATTTGTTTAAACACTATAAAACACGACGAGAATGACGCGGCTCATGGCAAGTCAAAAGCCTTATAATAAAAATCTTAAAATTAACTCTAAAATGAGCTAGAGAAGGTAGGCCAGAATTGGAGTTATGTGCTCCCTCCTTCGAGCTCCAGTTAGGAGCCGAGCAGCAGCAAACACAATAAAAGCAGGAGCCCCGAAATGGAACCCTGTAGAACACCGTATGGAAGTGTTGTCGGGGCAGGACTCAGAGCAGCCAAGGCGAACACAAATTTCAGTCTGACAAGCATTAGAGCCCGATCCTCGTTAGTTGTCATTATCTGATGGCTAATATAGCTTCGATTATGTCTGTAAATAAGCATGAAATATTGTCATTGAATGAGACAGCCTGAGAGAGATTCTGTCCACATCAATGAACTGAAATGCCTTTGAACTGGAGGCTAAGCTACCGCAAGCAGACATGTGTTGATATCAATAACAATCAATAGGCTTAGATATCGTTGATGTCTATAAATCATGTTATTGACCTGGTTTAAGGCAAGACTCCCTGATAAAAGGCTTGACACATGGCAGAATGAACCAGCATGACATATGACCATAAGCACCTGGGCTCAGATATCAGTACAACTCAATATGGTTCTTGCAGTGACCAAAAAAAAAAAAAAAAATTCAATCAACAAACAAGAAAATTAGGTTTCTCCAACTCAGACTTTGCAGATTACAATGACCTGAAGTTTTTTTTGTGTGTGTGTGTGTATGTTTTTTCTTAGATCACATCCAGGATCTTTAGTTTCTTTCTATAAAACAGTTTATGAATAGTTAGGTTGAAAATTCTGATAAAACTTTGAGAACCCCTGCGTTTTTACAATCTTTTAGACGTCGATAATTATAACATATTACGTCGGAGTATAAAAGAGATATCACAACTAGTACGGGGGAGCCTGGGAGGAAAAGAACGCAATTCATTTCATTGTTGCTGTGTTTAAATATCTTAATTACCTTATGAAATATATTCCAACCCACTTTAAACTGTCTGCGTTGAAAAAGAGGCCGAGAGAAAGAATATTACTCGAAGAGGCGCGTGCGTAGCTTTTAGCGGTCTTGTATAATTGTGGCTAATGCTCACAGTGAGCAGCTCTATCAAAGCTGACACAAACTCTGCAAGCACGTCATCCAAGAGCAATGACACTCGCCTGCCTCCCCACAACCCCCCCGCTCCACCCCAACGCTTTGTAGAGCCTCACGAGCTGATGGGCTGACAAAGGAGGCCCTTTAGGCAATTGAGAGACGGCTTGTATCAGCAGTTTTACCTCGTCGGGCACAAGTGCGACACTTGTTCTGGCCGAGTGGCATCGCTTTCTCATCAACTTCCAATCTGCTTCGACGCTTGACGAGTTGCCAATATTGGGGCTCATGTGGTGTGTGGTGCACGCCGCCGCCGCCGTTTTTTTTTTTTTTAATCTTTATCGGGCCATCAAGGAGCACGCTCGCTTTCATTTCGTGTCAGGGAGCAAGCGGAAGAGGTTGAAGTAATGTTGAAGAAGTGAATGCGTTTAAGTACAGTCGCGGTAAGAATTAAACAGTCAAAGAACTTACTTTAAGGGGTGTGGCCTAGCAAATGACCCCAGGAAGTGGAGGAAGGTGGGCCGTTTCGTCTGTGTGTGAGCACCTGGCCGTGAGTTGTGGCCTACAGCAGCGAATGTTTTCACTTTGAATTGGTGGTGTTTGAGTGTTTGGTCACAAATGAAATCCCGTGATGAGGCGAGGGAACACTGCACTGAAGTTGAAGTCGATTTAATTCATCGTTCACGGGAAATATGCTTCTTAGAAAATGCTGGTAATAAAACGAGTACTATTTTTAAACCACAGCTGTCCTGTTAACCTAGTCACCCATTTCTTGGTATCTTTACGCACTTCTTGGATCAAAATCTTGACCCGATATGCTTGGTCAAGATCCTCAACCCAATGCTCTCGGTTTATTGTAAATAACCCAGCATTGGCTCAGTCCCTTCCAAATGCAGCACTGGGTTAACTATTTCATTAATTTGCGTTACTTTTGACCCAGTGGGTTTAAGAGTGTAGTAAGTCAATAGAGACAAATGGGATAAACTAGTGGTAGACAAAAAAAAAAAAAAAGAGCAGGGGACGACTACAGCCTGCCCCCTTTTCATCAATTAGCCCACCAAAATCAAATTAACCCAGGAGGAGTCGCACCCCCCTCGGGCATCTTACAAGGCAAATGAAGAGCAATGCACATTACTGCACTGGTTAAGGAGGGTAAGTAGCGACCCAAAAGCGGCAAACAGGTGCGGAGGGAGCGAGGGGGGCGCGGTGGGTTGGAAGGAAAGCGGCCGGCGAGGCTGCAGGCAC
This sequence comes from Hippocampus comes, assembly GCF_001891065.2. Lineage (NCBI taxonomy): Eukaryota > Metazoa > Chordata > Actinopteri > Syngnathiformes > Syngnathidae > Hippocampus > Hippocampus comes. The sequence goes on from NW_017805507.1 coordinate 33,538, forward strand.
TGAACAGATGCTTTTTTTTTTTTTTTTTCCTTTGCTTTGTGCCGCCACCTTCGCCCAAACCCACAAACACAAGGCAGCGAGCGTCATTTGATCCGCGCTGCGCTTGTCGCATGCGGCCCTGGGAGGTGAGCAAGCCAAGTGACCTAATTAGAGCAGTGAGAGTCCCCCGGGCTGAGTGACAGATAGAGCTGCCAATCACGCGGCGGCGGGCTTCCGTCAACGCCGCCGCTCCTCACCTGACACAAAGAGGCGGCGCGGCGGGAGGCCGCGAGACACACCGAGGTCCGCTCGGACACGAGGAACGACGCGCACGACGCCTCGGCGTCCGACTGCTGTCAAACAAAAGCATGGCGGGACGGTGTGAGAAAAAAGGATGAATCCCGCTCGGCCTAAATAATTAAGGCGCAAATAAATAAACCAGTCGGCCTCACTCGTCGTGTCTGTGACTTAATTAAGTGTGACGAGGCGCACAGAAATGAAGTCAAGACAAAGACCGGGCAGAAAAGCCACGGAAGACACACAAGCACACAAACTGTTGCTAGGCAACATACAACAGCTGCAGGATTTTTTTTTCGCTCCCGCAAACAAAGGAAAAGATGAAGCAAGAACAAAATATTCTTTGTATCTATTTTGGTATTGCTTTTTTTGTGTGTGTGTGTGTGTGTGTGTGTGTGTGTGAGCGTGTCTAAAACTAGCAGCTCTGTTCTGTCGTTTGATATTCATTCCACGCGCACATGATTTGAATGTTGGAAAATTAGTCACATTTTTTTTTTGGGTTAAGAGACTGCTGTTGGGAACATATTAATTAGCAAATGGGTGGTATTCTTATTTCTCTTGTTCTTTGGGGTTTCATCTTTATTGGCGCTGTGAGAAAAAAAAAAAAAAAGGCTGAGAGCGCAATCAAGCGGTCCAGGGAACCATTTAACAGTTACATGACTGACAACAGGAACACTTATCGCAACACTCCACTTTTAATGATCGAGTGACGCACTTGGCTCATCCTGGAAGAAAGATAGCAATCGGAATGCATGTGAAATATGTGCCCACAAAAAGAAATAATAATAATAATGATCAAATCATTTAGGATTATACTTAAGAGTTGCGTCTAATTGAGGGCTGCCTTGATTTACGAGCTGGTCCGCAACTCTCCACTTTTAAATTCCATGTAAACTCAATTGATCTGTTCCAAACCCACAAAAAAAAAGTTTTTGTTCCACTTTTTTTAATACAGATATAACAATGAGTGTTGTTTTTATTTTTAGAGACAAGCCGTTGCCATTTTTTTTTCTTCACCACACCGGCTGGGTTAAAAGTAACACAAACTGGGTGAAATTGCAAAGCTGGCTTAGCCATAAACGACGCATTACTGCAACATTTCGAACCAACAAGGGGTCAAAATTACTCATACTGAGTCTCAGTACAGCTGTGGCAAAAAAAATCCATATCTCCATTTTTATATTATAAGAAGAAGAAGAAGCAACTCTCAACCCAGATGCCTTAAATCAGAAGACGCGGATGGAACATTTCTTAACTTCTACTCCTCAATACCAACACACAAATATCATTCCCGTTGCTCGGTAGAAGTTTGGAAACTTTTCAGGTGGTCAGAGACGGACGGGCGCCACTGTCCTCTGCTTGAACTGCAATGTGAGCTGTTGTGTCACGCACACGTGGTCGTATTGCAAACCAGGTGCTTGGACTCGACGTTGATATGAGGGCTGCACAATATATCGGAAAAATATCATCATGGCAATCGTGACCCGTGCGATAAGCATCACAAAGACGCGCGATGCGTTTTTAGACGGAGTTGTATGCCTTCATCGGACTTTGACCAATCCCGTGCAGCCTTAAATGCGTCGCCGTCCAATAGGTGAATATTATAGGAGCATAACTAACATTAAATAAGTACCGATACCGGAATGTGCTGTAAAAAAGTTAACACGATTACATCCAGCCAGCTTACAAAGTGTTTTGCAATTTATCTCATGAGATAATTTTTTTAAAAAACGTCATTTCAGGTGCATGTTGTATATCGATGTTGTAATATTCAAGACTCATATCGCATATCTTTCCAATATGGCGCAGCCCTAATTTATTTTCAACCTTTGAAATTGTTAAGTCAGAAACCTTCGCAAAACCCGTTATTGCCCTTTTTCAAATTGCATCAAAATGAGCACAAACACATGTTCGACTGCTGTGCTGTAAAAGCTGTAAATGTTTTTTTTGGGGTTTTTTTTTTAATTTTCGAGTACAGTTGTGAGGTGGCAAACGAACTACGACACAACTCTGTACCATTCGATGGAGCAATTCACCTCTTTTGCTTTTCATCTTGTGCTGGATCTTCTAAGTGACATAAAACGAGAAAGAAATGATTCACCACTGTGGTGAGCTGAGCAGCCTTGTATGGAGGCGTCGGTGCCTACGAGTTGCAAATAGTGTTATTGTTCCCGAAATTGGCTAAATGGAGCATAAGTGGTATGAAACATCTCTCATTTTGTCGTCTGTGGCATTGATTTTTTTTTTCTCTTCTTTTCTCCCTCGTTCTCCAACAGAGTGAAGAGCGGTCATGTGTCAGGAAGTAGTCACGGCCCCGCCATCGACTTGAACCTGGATCTCACCTTGGGCAGGTTCAGACTCGCGGCTCTCTGGCTAATCCGCCGTTGACTCAAAGGACGCGCCAAGTGCGACTCCCTTTCGGAGTGAAATTGAGCGGGGGATACATTTCCATTTACCGAAAACAAAAAAACAAGAAGCACGGACCAAATTTGAAGATGAGCGCGAGGGGAGGAAATCGATGCAAACACCAACTCTCTCAATCAACAGTCTGCACACGTGTTTGTTCGCCACAAGTAGCCTTCTGATTAGTCACAGATAATCTCATGAGCACATGATGATCATTAGAATTTGCAGCAGGCGAGCAGACAACACTATGTTGTCTCTTTCCTCCTCTCTTGTTCGCCGCATCTAAAAAGGAGCCCTTTTAACCTAAGTGGGCTCTGGACGGCGGCCAAGTGGGATACCGGCAGAGCCGTTTGGGTAGCAGGAAATGTGTGGCCACTTGCTAGCTTGCGAATACATTCCCCTTCAATAAGGTTCATTCTCTTTGTCGGCGTGGCTTCCGTCGTGAGAAGATGGGGGCCGGAGATAAAGAGGCCTCAACCGAGGCTTGAACATTTGTCACCTGCGAAATCAATGGCGAAGCAAGCTCATGCGAAAACGGACGCATTTTGGATCGCTAACGGTGTTTTGTAGCCCGACGCTGCAAAGTTTGACGGCGAAACGTTTCCTGTCTGCGCGAGAGCTGTGGACCACAGCAGTTTCTGCATGAACGCCCTTAAATTGTTTGACTGTTCTCCGGCATTCGATGCATGTCAGTGCACTGTCGACTGTGGCTCGCCTTTCTCACAATCGAGGGCATTGTTGTAAGTGCGCTGTAAAAAACGCATCACAAAAACGTGACATGCTTCTACCAGATGTTCACAGAGTCAATAAAAACAAAATTAGCTTTTTCAAACAGCCGGTCTGTTTTAATTCATGTGAGCGGAGGTAAACGCAAAACGACGAGCGAGCCAAATTGAAAGCATTTTCCCTCGCTTGGAATCAAAGTCTTGAATTGTGGTGTGCAAGGAGAGCATTCAAGTTGTTTTTTTTTCCCTGCTCTGGGTCGACATATCTTAAATGTGAAACAAGTTCAATATTTCTGCTAGGCGTATGATCAATATCGATTGTGTCTGAGCCACCAACTCAGCGATTGCCAATTAGCAACTAACATGACGCTAACAGTTAGCCAAGCCTTTTCTATTGCTTCTTCACTTCTACTTTTATGGGGATTTTTGGCAATCTGGATGCCCTGTCACTCTATGCTGCCTCTCACAGGTCAATCTAGGTACTACAGTCCTATTCTTTTGTGTGTGTCATTCATCAGCCAATTTCTTGCCGTTGACCAGGCTTGCGTCCTACAGTATTTTAAAAAACATCAACACAACAAATCCCAACCTGATCTGGCATTGCGATAGTAAGAATATTAAATGGGATTTTCCAGGTTAAGTATAACTGGTACTGAACGCTCAGTGTCAGATTTGAATCAAAGCCGGTCGGACATTCCAGCTCCCAACCCGAAAGAAGATTTCTGCCATGATGAAAAGGGAAAAGATTTCTTCGAAATGTTGACACCTCACCAAAATGTAATGGAAACATCATTTGCTGAGGAAGAAAGAGGTTACAAAAGTGTCGACAGGAAGTTGCGCAGGAGCAACCCCACGCAGATGAAAAGTCTAACACGCTTGGCAGAGATAAACCGTAAAATGTATCGGGAGGCAGAATAATCCGTGAAGACGTGTCTGAGCCAGATGGAGTGTCTCTGCCCGAGATAACAAGAACATCCCCCTGATGCAACATAACAGCTAAATTCGTCATAAATAAGAGCATCGGTGGAGGCTGCGACGGCGTGACAATGATGTGTTTAATCTATCCATCCAGGACTCTATCTGCCAGTCTTTTGCTCTACTGCCAAGCTAACTTTCCAGGAGCCAGCGAGCGTCGCTCGCTGCCAATCCGGCGTTCCCCCCCTTCAGCCTCCTGTCGCCCGGCACACATGCTCCCAAACACCAGCGGGCGCTAAGAATAGAGCACAGCTGGCACTGCGGGACTTGCATATTTCACACTCGGGCCACGGCGCTCCGAAATACCCCTGCCACCGTCTAGTCCCGTTTACCAACTCGGGCTGCCCAGCAGTAGTTGCCTCCCCGCCAGGACTCAAGCATCCCACCCCTCTCTTTCTGCGCCTTTGCGCTGATCTTCACCTCCGCGGCTCGCCGCTTAGATAAGATCCAAGACGACACTCGAATGTCACTTAGAAGTGGGAAGCACTCCATAAAGGCTTAACCATCCTAATTTGGATCAGCTAACTGACTTCCCAGCGTGCAATCTCGCATGCTAACAATGAAAACGTAGAGCCCCATGGACAACGTGGCACTTAAAATCTCCAACCGGCGTTCCTTCATTCACATTTTCATCTGGATCGGCACCAGAATTTAAATTTGGCAAACAAACAAAGAGAAATGAAACAATAACCACCATGGCCAAGGTAAGTCGCACTCAGCTGAGCACTGACCTCCACCGAGGCAGAACATTTCTACTAAAATGAGTGCAAAATGGATTCGCGCATATGTTAAATGTATTTTTTGAAATTTATGCATTCTTGACTTTTTCTCCATGTTTGCGCCACATTTTTTCCAGAGCAATAATGTACACAGTAATCACTATGGCCAACATAACGACAATAGCAATTGAATACTGACCACCACCAAGGCAGAACAGTCATAATTCAACTAGATGGGAAAATTAAGTCACAGATTCCAATGTTGTTGTTTTTTTGTTTTTTTTTTTGATGAATGCACATTTGTATCAGGATCTGCATCCAGATTTTTAATTTAACAGAAAAAAAAATGGCATGAAAACAGAAGCAACATGCGCCACACCCAATCACAGCGTTTTGTGAAAATCAGTTAAGAGCTCATGACGCAATCCCGCCAACAAACACAAAGAAAGAAACGTCAATGAAAGCATGACCTCCTTGGCGGAGGTAGCTAGAGGAGATGTAAAAACAAGGCGCGAGGGAGGCAGTGAGTGGGGGGGGGGGGTTGGGGGGGGAGTTCTTTGTGACTCCCTGCAGCCGCCCCACCCACATGGCACGCTCACATTATGCTACAGCAGCACAGACCGCCCTGCGCTGTCGAGAGCACATGATGTCATGATGATACAGGGGAGCAAGCAGAGGTGATAAAAGTACTCACATTCTCGAAATAATATTCTGAATCACCTTTTGGTCCTTTTGGTCCAGCACCTTTCCAATCGAGGCGCACGGAATAAGAATAACTGAGCAATTTATGCAAAACAGTACTGAGACCATGAAAAAAATAAATAAATAAATCGCTTCGTGTCACTTGTTTAGCGCTCGCTAGCATTAGCTTGACATCTATCAAAGTGATCTAGTTTTGATAATGTTGTCAAAAACAAATTCTAATTTAGTCAATGATACACCTTACCTGGTGGTTTTTAGGCGAAAATGAAAATCATTCAAGTCGACAACACCGTTAAAAAAATATACCTGGCCTTCCTCTCTGTCCGGTGCTTACATGTTCCTTCCTCACATTTGGCTTGAATATCCCCAACAACTCCATGTATTTAACCTTGTCTCATTCTATCATGATGGTTTAATGCTTCAATTCAATTCATTGTGCTGCTCCTTCTGGCATGCCTGCCTTAGCCACCAGGGGCAGTATAATACAGTCAAACAAATGAAGAATCACCACTTCTCTTAGTGACTCAATCAGCTGCGATAATATGAGCTGATTTCTACAGAGGATAAAGAATATATGCCTGTGAGGATTGTGATACAGTTTATGTGCTTCCGCCTCAGGTGCTGCGACAACAGTGACACGGCCAGATTAGTGGGAGGCGCCACCTGCAGTCACTTAAGGTGAAGCCGACGAATGTGAGAATAGTGGAAACGCCGGGTGTGACTATGCTTAAAATCACTCCCGCCCTGTATTCAGTAACTCTAAAAGCGACGGCAAAATAAAGTGTTTTCGCCTATTAAAACTCTCGCTCCTGTCGGGACTGGAAATTTGGCCGGTCGGCGCTCTCCCATGCTTATCCGTGCGAGTCCTATTAATAAAAAAAAACAAACAAACAAACACAAACAGCCCCGTGCTAAAAAGACACCGCTGCTGATCACCCTGTGTCTCCTTACAAGCCGCCGCGCTTCGTCCGCCATAAATCAAGACGCCGCGCTTAATGGCGCTCCCACAGCTGCATAGCTTAGCACTTTATTTCTGGGCTGGACCATCACATCATTATTATAAAGGCGGGGTCTCTATTGGAATACAGTTTGCGCTAATGAGCGCCTCTTAGTTGATCACATTAGACCTCCACTCGAGGACACTTTAATTACCAGTGGCGCACTCTTCGCCCGTTGAGGGGGCTACACAAGATGTCCTCTAATTAAAGAGTCTGCATTCTACCTGTGTTTGCACAAGCCGGCGTCCTTGGCGGGGATGTTTTCACAGCCAACAACACCCCTACCCTCCATCGAACCCCCTCCTTCAAGTCCATAAAACATATATACTGTGTGCATGTGCAAGTGTGGCTGACAGATTTAGTGTGTTTCCAATATGAGATACATACTGCATGTTTGCGCGGCCATGTGGGTGCCTTCAATCTCCGTCGTGTTTATGTGCACGTTCCACGACGACTGTTTGAAGGTTGTCTCCTGGGTGCCGACGTTATGACCACCGGCCAATACAAGAGACGTAGCTAAAAAAAAGATAATACGGTGGACCCGTGCACGATTCACCTATTCACAAGTGTTTTTAATATTTTTTTTAATGATTTTTATTTGATCTTTTATTGGAGGTTGATTGCCGTTCAAGAGCTGTTTAATTGAAGTTTACCGTCAAAGCAAACAAAGCAGAATTACACCGCGTGTATTTAAAACAACCGCAGCGTTGCCTGAGGAAAGTTCAATTAGCTTCATGCTAACAAACAACGCAAAACGTAATTGACGTGCTAATTATTAGCGTCCATAGGAACAATTTGAGCAGCAACAGATATATGAACACATGGTGGAAGAAAATCTACGGCGGTATCACTATAGTCTCGGGTGTATAGTCTTTATTTTTGATGAAAATTTACTAATATTGCAGCATCTTACTGAGTCACTTACAGTCGGAGTGGAAGAACAACTCACGTGATTTTCACCTACTTGCCGATTTTTTTTGTGTGTGTGTGATACACATCGGTGGTTTTCGTTCAAACTATTCACAGACGCAATTGTAATCACAGCTACTAACAGGATTTTGTTATTCGTGATAGCAAGGGGTCACTGTACTGTCATGCCCTCCCATCTGGGCAAGGAGAGCCACCGTCGCTGACCCGTGACAGACAAGTCAAACGGACAAATACAAAATGAGAAGAGCCGGCAAGGAGCTGCCGCGACTCGGACGCCGACCAACATGCGACGCCCGAGGCCACGCCCCATCAAGGCACACGTCCAACATAAATACTAGAGTAATGACATACATGCCTTAGCACAATAAAGCACACGGAATTGCTTTAGATGTTGCAGGTGTGCCTAATTTAGTGGCCGGCGAGTGTACAAAGAACGCAGTGGAGGCTTCCTGTGTGTTGCGCTTTTTTCTTTTTTTTTCTTTTTTAATAGTCTCCGCCTTTGCTTAGCTTTGAGTCACTGTTACAATAAGCTGCACATGTCCACAGCCAGATGACTGTTCTCGCTCCCTCTCCACCCTCCCTCTCTCATTATGCTCGCTCGCTCTTTAATTTTCTCTCCCTCCGTCTGACTCGCTCGCTCAAACGGGGGCTGAGGCCAGCAGTCAGGAAATGCACATCAGTCATAATACTTTCCTAAAATGAAAACAGATTCCACTGCAGTCCCTCAGCCCCGCTCTTTCTGTCTCTCCCTCTCTTTTCCTCTGTGTCAGAGCTAAAAAACACCCCCTGCCCCCCCTTCTTCCCCCAAACATTCGTCTGGTCCTCCGCCCTTTCCCCTCCTCCGTCGCCAGCTCACGTCCGACAAAGGACTCATTTGCGTCCCGTCACAGATGGAGAATCACCGGCACACGGGACAGTTGTTTTGCAACGCTACATTTTGTGTGTTGCTCCCAGTGTGCGACATCGCTGATGGACGGCTCACAACAGCCTTGTAAATTCCCATCATATCTTCCTCTTCTTTTCTCTCTCTATTGACTACTTTTTTTTATGATAATGATGCAAGTTGCAGTTACAAGCAGTAAATCAGTGCGCGACAAGGTTAGTGCATGGAGGAATGCAGTAAAACAGGCTCTCAGACTGCTTAGCCAAGACCTTTTGGGTCAAGTAAGGCCCAGTTGATGTTAAAAGGAGGCAGACTACGCTACTTTTTATGTATGAATAGACGTGGCAAAAGCACTCATGCTCAGTCTCTTTAAAAAATAATTTTTTAAAGGTTGGGTCAAAAATACTACCGCCACTTGGGTCAATTTCACGCAACTATCCTACTGAGCGGTGAATAATTGTGAGGGCAGCAAATGTTACATTCCCATCAGAGTTTCGTTCAAGGTCTCAATGTTGGCTAAACTGTCGCCAGACGTTCGGCAGACATTCGCCAACAGTTTTTTTTTTTCCTTGTCACAGGGAAAGTTCAAACATATTCAAAATTCTATTACAACAAGAAAGGCGATTGTCTGGTGTTTGGCGATCATTTGTGACCTTGAACGAACCCTAACCAAACTGACCTGAATGCAACATTCGCTGCCTTTGAAAACACAGTACTCAGTGGGACAGGGAAACACTCCGCTAAAAGTAGAAGCTCCGATTCATCTCTTGTACTCAAAGTGAGATTGTATATTTTAAAAAAATAATAAAGAAAAAAAAATCACTACATATTTGTTAAAAATGTCTGTTTAAACTTGTCAAGTCCTCATTTTCCAATGACCGCATAAAACTTCCCAAACATACTAGGAGCAAAGTAACATTTCTGCTGAACAGGTAAGTTAAGTTGAAGCAACTATTTTATGTTTTATTGGTTGTAATTGATTGTACATGCCAAAAAAATCAACTTCATAAAGATAGCATTTAGCATTATGCTAACAGTCCGATATGTCATTTACGCTACCACTGTAGCAACCGTGGCTAACGCTGGTTTGTTTACCGTGCTAGCTTATCTTTGCCAGTGCTGCTATATTTTTGCAGATGGTTCTGCATTTTCTGAGATTCTTTATCACGACTAAGCACTTTCATAATGCCGTCAAAAGAGGGTTCCCAAGGTTTTGCTAACATTATGTACTGAATGACAAAAAATGCTGAATGAGCTAATGAGAAATGATAAAATGTCCCTCACTTGTATCCAGATTTTTTTTTATTATTTTTTTTACGATGTGATGGATTTTTTTTTTTTTGGTGTTTAGGTTGGCAAAGGACATGACAAATTCACTGTGAGTCATTCTTTCAGCCAACAACATTAAAAAAAAAAAAAAAAGAAAGAAAATCTTGGAAAAAAAAAAAGCCATATTGCGTCATGCTGCCTGATTCACGTTCCTCCATTTGGCTGCTGTTCCTGTTTTTTCGGCCTTATAAGATCTAAGATCACTCAAGATTGCATTTGCAGTTAACTTAAACTCTCTCTAGTCTCTGCTTTTTTTTTTAAACATGGCTTTGTCATCCGCAGAGGTTGAAAAAAGTAACGAGCCTTTGACAATGTGAGGAATAGAAAGTATTCATTTAGAGCGTGCAGGTTAAAAAGTCAACAGAAAAACACTTAAGTACAGATCCCCAAAGAAGTCTTTCAGGCACAATATCTTCTTCAGTACCGCTGCATTTGACAAACGATCGCCACGTCTTTCCGAGATGCATAAACAATGGCAAATGTACAACTAATTGCACCACCAAAAGAAAAGGCAGGAAATGACCACAGCTCAATTACACGTGCGCCAGCATAAGATTGAACTTCTGATATAAATCTCTCTCGCACAGGCGTCACTGTGTGCTCTGTTTGTAAGCGCTGCATCACATGCTGAGATTCCACTTACACAATTGCATCTTGCAACCTCATCCAGGGTGACAATGCTCTGTTTTGACCGACATTTGAACAGGCATGTTTACTATTGTGGTTGGAGTGTTAAACTGGTGGGGCTAAATAAGGTGACTGAAATGTTACCGAACGGTGCTTAGTACAAGCCGAAGAATTCATGTGTTTATATAGCAGTCGTTTTATTTTACTACGACTCAACGTTCATGATTCAGCGCAAATGACATGACTGCAAAACTACCACAGCGACATACCAAACAACGTTTATTCACTAGCTGGCTGACTATCTCCAACAAACACTAAAATAAAATAAAACAATACTGATTTATACAAGTAGATTAGCTATTTTGCTAATCCAGCTAGCTAGCTAATCTAGTTAGATTCTAATTAGAATCTAGTTAGATTAGCTACCTAGCTAATCCAGCTAGCTAGCTAATCTAGTTCGATAGATGATAGGTCAAAAAAATGTAAAATTGAATTCATATTTTAACATTGGGAGAATGAAGTTGGATGTTTACAAGATAAGATGTATTTGTTTTATTAAAGTTGTAATATTACAAGAATAAAATTGTACCTTTTTGGGAAAAAATTCTAGATTTTAGATTAAAGTTGAATATTTTTCCACACTTGAATTCATTTACAATGATAAAATTGCCTACGTTTTCGATGATATTTTTTTTTTGTAAGATTAAATTTGTTTTTGAGATCAGAGTCGTAATATTACAAGAATATATTGCTAGTATTTGAGATTAAAGTAGTCCATTTTTTATGTTGAAATCATAATGCAAAATTAAAGAATTAAAGTGAGATATTTTCAAAATAATGAGTTACTTTTTTAGATGAAAGTCGAAATGTTACGAGAATAAAGCCACAAAATATTTTTTTGATCAAAATTGTATAGCTGGAGCTCTTGCATTGCCTCACATTGGGTGCTGTAGGTGTAAACAAGTTGCGTAAACATCATGACAGCAAAGCCCTCAGAGAGATGTTATCGCCACATTGGGAGCCAAAAGACCTCTTGACCTCTCAAAACACCATTGACCTATGACCCCCCCCTCCGCTTAATTCTAAAACTACAACTTTGATGGTCACACCCCGAAAGGCGCGATGACGAGAGCCCGCGTCGCGGCTTCGTTGCGACGATCACCCTTGGGACCTCGCCAAAGCAAGAACTCCAGTCTACTGCATGCCTTTCCACTTGGCTGCCCTCAGGGAGCTGGAAGGTTAGCAAGCTGCTTCTTTTTTTTTTTTCTCAGGCTGGGGGTAGGGGGGAATCAAAAACAGCACCCGCCTCCCGACAAAGTCACCAAATTTCACCTCAAACCGTATTTGCTGTGCGTGTCGCCGCCTGTCAGAAAATACCTCTCAGCCAATCTTTGTGGGGGCAACATTAACATTTTATCAGCTTTTATCTGGAAGGTTGATGGGAGGAGGAGGAGTAAAAAAAAAAAAAAAAAGGAGCTTTCGACTGCTCCTCGGCTGGCACGATCCTCTGATTTATGAGCTGGTAAGCCGTTTGTGTAGCTTGACACATTACAATATTGAAGATGAGGAAATCATTATGCCTGGGAGAAATATTTGAGGGGCAGCCGCCGCTCGGCATTGGAGACTGAAATGATTATTAAAAAGGGGGATGATGCGATGGAGGTGGGTTGGTGGTGGGGGGGGGCTGATCTTCACCCACCACATGAGCTTAAATCGTGAAAATGTATGGAGGAGCACTATACAACTCCACGTGCATCATTAGCAGGTGTGTTTTGCTCCATTCTAACCGCTTTTAGCGTCGCATGCTAAGCATGACTTATTGACGAGGCTCTTGGATGAAAATGAATAATCTCACCCCGCCCGTGGAGCTAAATGTGCCTGTGCATTATTAATTGAACAACATGTTTATTAATATGGTTTACAGAGGCGTGGAGCGCCATGCACTCGATCAGGTATGTTGAATCCTGTATTTGGCTTGTAAAATGTAAAATTAGAAACCACACATCATTAGTGAATGATGTTTTTTGTGATATGCCCTCATTTTGTCCATCTTTAAAATAGCACTTTTGTCCAAATCTGGTTTGCAAGTGTGTGGTCCGATTCGGCTCCCCAGTCGATAAAAAAAATTGTGCCGCCCCCCCCCCCCTAGCTTTTAAGTTACCCATCCCTGTTTTAGAAACAGTCCTTAATATGATCCAGTGGCACGCTCTAACCCAAAAAGAAATAAACATTTTCTTTTTAATTACTGCCTCAGGGACCATCACAACTTAGCATCAATATCTGGTCTGTCAAAGCGCCAAGGTTTTTGGACTTCGTTCAAACTGTCATCTTTGACATGCACGGGAGTAAATCTTCAAATGGAGTTGGGAAGCTCTCTCAACCAAGCCATGATGAAGGATGAAATCATCCAATGCATTTGAAAGTTCATACTCACATTCTTTCAAGAGGAATAAAACAATGACAGATGTTTGCTTGTTTGGTTTCGTCATTTCAACTATTTGATTGAATAGGTGATTAATGTTCATTAGAAAATACTTTTCCAGATGATACACTCCAAAAACTGCTCGCCAAAAAATAATATTTTGGGAAAGAAAAATGGACTGGCCCACAATTTGACACCACTTTCTGTACAAAAAAAAAAAAAAAAGTTGGCTCAAATTGGCCCAAGAAGCTTTTGTTTTTTTCTTTTTACCAAAATCTGGTTCTGTTTGACCCGTCAGTTCTAAGGCTGTGCAGTGTTAGCTTGCTATGATGACGTTTGAACCCACATGACATCACAAAGGTAATAATTAGCTCACTATATATAAAATATATAGCTGTATATTCATTGTTAAAACAAAATTAATTCAAAGCATTGAAATTGCTTAACTAATTATTATTTATAATGCATTATACTTTGGACATTTTCTTTTTTGGGGGGGCGGTCACACTGGATTAACCCCACAACAAAATCCTATTTAACCCATTTTGTGGTTTACAATCCCATCCCAACATGTAGGGTCACACCCATAACCCAGCCCAGCTGGTCTACAATAGCCACTGGCAGGGTTGGTCCAACCTTAGGGTCCCCCCCCCCAAAAAAAACTATTTTTGTTGTATTTTTGAGCTAAATTGGCTGGATCCCTAAGACTGTCCAATGAGCGTCATGCAATTTTTTGCATAATAAAAAGGACTCCATGACATCAGGTGTCAAAACATTTTTGATTGATGCATTTATATGTTCAGCTCTGTATTGTATATAAAAAGTAAACCGCACTAAGCCATTTGCATGAACGGCATGTATACAGTGTAATTATATCCCCCTTGTGGAAGCACATTTTAACCAACACCGCTCAGAATGATGCAGTGTTGTTCTATAATCATAGCAATGAAAGAAAAAAAACTGTTGAATTAATCCTGCTAATCCCAATTAGCTGGGAAGGGAGACCACGATGTAAGGTGTCAAATCATTCTTTGATTTGGCCATTTATTTTCAACTATGCTCAGCTCTGTATTTTATAACAAAGTATGATTTTTTTTTCCAGTCCTTTCGCTGGATTTTTGAGGTAACTGGGATAAAATAAACGGAAAGGGGCAATCCCCAGTAAAATGTCAAATTAATTTGGGGGTTATTTATACTCATTTGAAACCCACTCTTCATTCTATCGAAAAAAAACATTCCTATGATTAACTATCGTAACATTCCTTAGGTACCAGTGGCAACAACAGCGACATCCATGACACCATCAGGCTTAAAGTAATTTCTATTTATGCTTTGTGTTTATTCATATTCACCTCTGCGTTATTTATAAACATATAGAGATACATCTATTGTTTTGTTTTTTTTTCCCTACTGGTGTAGCATGGATTTTTTTTTTTTTTGGGGGGGGGGGCGTAGCGCGGACACCACGAGGTTTCCAAATGAATTCTGCTTGAAAAACTAAAGCCAATCGTTGGCGTGAAAAGACATTTTCTAGCGTAACTTGGGCTCGCGAAGCGACGCGTTCAATTGGTCGGTGTGTCCTACCAGGGAGAAGATGTTGGAGTGGCAGTCCTCGAGGCTTGCCCCGTTCGCCACCCAATTCGTCGTTGTCGTCATAATGCTCCCAGCTTTGGCTCCTCGGCGTTAGGCATGTCGAAATCCCAACATCAACACCCCAAAGGGGCTGACACACAAGAGTGGGGGTCCCGTCCCTGAAGTGGGGGTCCACTCCACACAAACACACGGCGAGGAGGAGAAGGGGGGGGGTGTAAGGGGGTGTAAGCAAGGCTAAAAACCTCACAAGAGGTCCAGATGAATAAGAGAAGCAAATAATGGGGCGTATTCACAGCGAAGAAGTGCACGATGAGCCCATGGTCGATTTGAAAATAATCCACGCAGGGGGTGGGAAGGGGTGGGGGGGATCAAAACACGATTCCAATCCAGGTCAGGCGGACACATCCACGCCGTTTGGAAAAAATCAACCTGAGACGAACATCGTAATGATAATCGGAATAATAATCCATGGTTGCGAAGGCGCCGACGACGGCACGCACAAAAAAAAAAAAAAAAACTTCTCGAATCGAGGAAAAAAAAAAAAACACCCAAACAAACCCACGCGAGTGTGATTTCTACACGCGTGTGATTCTTCACGATCCCATGCAGCACTTGTGATAGTTTACTGGAATCGCGCAAGGGGCTATTTATAGCCGCCTTTCTTAGCACAGCGCACAATGTAACCCGGCCAGGAATGTTTTAATCCCTCTGTTGCTTCTCTATTCAGGAAACCGATGGAGATTCTCTTCCAGGTGAAGAAAAAAAAAAACAAAAAAAAAAACAATTCCAGACGGCGCTTCCTTCGCGTCCTTCGACCCTTCCTGGGGCGGGGGACAAAAGTGGGGCACAATCCACGATCGTCCGAAAAGAGGAGAGAAACTATTCGTACTCCAGCGGCAGGAAAGCGACAAGCAGCCTTTCTGTGTGTGCGCGCGTGGAAAAAAAAATCCTTCCTTCCTTTCAGTTTTATATCATTACGACACGTCCGCTCGCTGCTGCGCACACACACACACACTCACACTCACTCACATACGCTCGCACACACACACGCGCTCGCGCACGCGAAGAGCAAGCCGAAGGAAAAGCAGCGGTTTCTTGCACGCTTTATTGTGTGTGCGCGTGCTCGCTCTCGCGCGGATTTGGCGTCCTCACTATAAATGTGATCATGTCATTGAGGCTGGTAAATAAGAAGTGCTGGTGTGCACGTCAGGACCGCTGCGGGCCTCCACCAGAGTTTCCTCTGGCTTCGCCCTGCCCAGGCATAGTTCACCATCTTTCGGGTCCTATCGCGCGCGCTCTGGCTCCACCTCCCCGACGCGGCGGGCGAGGCGGGCCGGTGGTGCGCCCGGAGACGTCGTAACCCCGCGGGGCCGGGATCCCACCTCCAGCCCCCCCCCCCACACACACACACACACACGCACGCACACGACCCACGTGATCCAAGTGTGGGATTACATCTTGCACAGCTGCAAAAATCCACAGTGTGTGCGTCACCTTCTCGATTATTAGTATTAATAGGAATATGATTCAGTAAGGGCACACTGGGAAAAAAAAAGCCGAACAACGGTGTCATTTATTTAACGTACAAGCTCATTGAAATATTGTGGTTTCTGGTTATTTATATACTGCATATTATATATATATATAACTAAAAGCAAATCATACAGCCACTAGATAAAACTAAAAGCAACAAAAAAAATAATTTCAGCTCTTTGTAATACTCACAATCCATCCCTACATGTTCAGACACTCAAGCCGACATCATGATGGCATTCATCATGATTTCAGTGGACACAGACCTCTCTGGGGAGGCACCAGGTCAGATGCCAAAGGCAGGATTCTTGAGAATGTTGTCACCAACGACACCTTAGGTCTGCAAAGACACACACACACACACACACACACACACACACACACACACACAAAAAAGTTATTTCCATGCTGCCCCTCCTCTCTAATTGCGC
>NW_017805507.1:51171-88876 GCF_001891065.2 Hippocampus comes
ACACTTTTGAGAGGCAGCCCATCCACATCGAAACCCTTTTCCGAGCAGTCCCACGCAACATGGCAGCAGTTTGATTTCGACTTTATAATGAATCGCTCCATCCTTTCTACTAAAGCGAAGATGTTACCTTTATGTGGAAATCGAGCCCAGCTATTTATAGGCCATTCCTTACTTTGGCGCCACGCGACTTTACTGGGAGAAACAGAAGCGCCCCCCCCCCACCCCCACCCCCGGTGATACAGCAAAGGCGTCCAATGATACCGGTGCGGTTCGGACATGAATCATTTAACGGCGCTTCATGCATGAGAGGAGACGTTGTTGCGCGGTGCCATGGAGGGAGAGGGGAAAAAAAGGAGTGGGGGGGGGGGGCCTCAAAGTCCACTGATTCCTCCTCGAGCTGCTGGGGAAAGATAAGCATCAGATGGATGAGCAGGGGACTTAGCCTGGCGGTTATTGATCCCTCTGCTCCAGGAACGATCCACAAGTCATTCGGATAACCTTTTTTTTTTTTTTTTTTGTCCGATAGATCCTTAAAGGCTTTATAACAAATAGAAGACGAAACAAGAAGAAGAAGAAGAAGAAGCAGCAGCACATACAGTTTTTTTTTTTTTTTTTGGGGGGTGCACTTGGCGTGGCGCTGATGGATGAAATTCAGATCAGTTTGAAGAAATCCGTTTGAGTATGTCGCGCGTTTCCTTTGGTCGGGATAATGGACACTTTGGATACACGTTGAATTCACTCGCTGACCACATTCAGAATTCAAAACGGTCGTATTTCAAATCATCTGACCCCATTGAACGGATTGCCAGTCATCTGTTCAAGCCGCCCCGCACCCCCAAAAAAATGATGTATTTCTACATGAGAAAAATAGCACTCTTCAATATTGTACAAAATATACAATAAATGACAATTAATTAATAAGCAATTTCATAATTTTGCCACATTTTTTTTTTTTTGTTTTTGCTGTCACACAATGGACATCACGCTGCTCCTTTCAGTGCGTGCTCCAGTATAATACAGATATACGGATATAAATGAAAAGAGCCGGTACCAATTGGTCAGTGAGTCGCAATAATATGAGTCGATCTTCACCCCCAAAAAAATGATGTATTTCTACATGAGAAAAATAGCACTCTTCAATATTGTACAAAATATACAATAAATGACAATTAATTAATAAGCAATTTCATAATTTTGCCACATTTTTTTTTTTTGTTTTTGCTGTCACACAATGGACATCACGCTGCTCCTTTCAGTGCGTGCTCCAGTATAATACAGATATACGGATATAAATGAAAAGAGCCGGTACCAATTGGTCAGTGAGTCGCAATAATATGAGTCGATCTTCGCAGAGGATAAAGAATGTACGCCCGTGAGTTTTGTTCTCCGACATACTGACATTGCAATGTGGTGCTACGCCATTTCATCAATCGCAAAGGCTGAAATTTGGGATATTTTGAAAATGATTCACATTGATCAAAAGGGTTCATTTGTCTTAAGATATTTATACTCACTTTGGTGAATAATTTAACACCTCGAACTGAAGGAGAGAAACTGTCTTTCACATTATTTCCTGGTTCATTTGCCTTCATTTTTAGCATAAGCCTCACCTAGAACACCAAAACATTGATGCACGATAAATCCGACCTTGACAAAATACTCGCATATTAAATCGGAATTTGGGTGGGGGGGATTGGGAGGCAATTGCTTTTCAAAATTGTTCAGCCGTAGTCTGAACAATCAGTCATAAACGGGGTGTCCTTTTATTTTTTTTTTTGTATTTGTTGCACCTTGCAGCCGGATGAGACGATCACACATGGATGGCGGGCGGCACGAGAAGCACTCCCTCTCCGTGTTTCCCTTCATGTTTTTGCACACCGTTAACTGCAGCGGCGCTCATTAATGATTCAGGACGAGCATATTTCAAGGGAATATGCTCGCATGGACACTGAAGGGTGCTCATCAGTCATATTGTGCTCCCCGTATGGACCCCTCCTCCCCCCCAATATACACACACACACACACACACACACACACACACACACACACACACACACTCAAATAGCCACTTGGATAACTGCTATCTTCATCAGTGATTGATGGCTCACCGGGCGCTAAGTTAACACACAGCCAAAGCAAAGCAGCAAAGTCTGGCCATGATATCAGATGAGGGCTTTTGCTCCTCTTTTGTGCAAGTGCGCGACTACCTCGCTGGCATTTCCTGGAGCGCGGCAGAGTGTGGCTGAGGAGAATAGATGGTGTGCATTATAATGAACACGGGCTGACACCACCTCATCCATCACGGCACCCGGCAAAGTTATAGTAGTGGCAGAGTGAGAGAGAGAAAGAGAGAGAGACTTTAAATCACAGGAACGTCTGCAAGGTCTAAACTTTGTTGTTGTTGTATTTTCATTTTGAGCAGCCCAAGTTCTTTGTTGACGTTTTCCAGGGCAGACTACTTCTTGCTTACTATTTGTCATTCCTGTCATGTTTCTGTACCCTGACCCTTCTACAATCACAACTCTGCATTTGGGGGGCAAGGGGCTGAGCGCGCCACTAAATGAAGCACAAAACGCTCAACCAAAGTCTGCATTTAAGTTCATTGTGTGCTTTTTTTTTTTTTTGCTTTCTTTTTTTTTTTTTCCCCTTGCAACACTTAGTCCAAAACAAAACGTCATCATGCAAGGAGCTGGAAAACTACAGGGGTGGGTACGCGACTGTGCTCGAGGGCCACATTTGATTTTTCAAATTGACAGCTGATTTTTGCTTCGAGAGCGAAAGAAGGAGTGAGAGTTGAATAACGGAATACAATAAAAACACAAGTGCAAAATTGACACCGAGTCATTAGTCTGAATTACGACTTTGGGGAAAAAAAAAAAAACCCTGACAAAGACATCCAGGATTCTTCTTCTTCTATTGTAGTCATTTACCATCTGGGTAGTCGCGTTACAAAGACAGCTCCAAGTCACGCTGAAATCAATATGCCGCACAAGCGCCATCACAACAACGCTTGCCGGAGTGAATCAACCCAGATGTCAACGCGTGCACTCCCCAGGAGCAAACCGCAACACCGCACACTACACGCGTTGTGCTTTGGTACAACAAAAACAACAACAAGAAGAACAAAAAAGTCACTTTCAAGCCCTCCTGTAAATTAAAAAAAAAAAAAAGGAGGAGAAGAAAAAGAAGACTAACGGGCACTTCAGCGCGATGAGATTGCGTCTCATCAAGTCGCTTCTTTGGCTGCGATTTGCATGTGAAACGAGTGCATGGGGGATGAATCAGAGCTCCCAGAGGGCGTGGTCGAGCAGATAGACACCGCATCACATTCATGGCGCACGCAGGAAAGTAGGACTCACAGAAAAAAGCTTCCTTCTGTCAGCATCATTTTGTGGCAGTACAAATATTTTAACAGCCAATGCCCGCCCATCCTTGCAAAACTTGGATGATCCTAAAATACACCGTAAGATGCCTTTACGAGAAACTTTCAAAAAAATATATCTCTGTTTTGGAATGCAGAAGTAACGATTGGTGACGCTGAACGCACTGAAGTAAATTTGAGACTTACAATCGAGGTGTCTCCAGGGCGTCGTTTCCCCACGTGGTCCAAAAAGCCCGGGCGACGGCCCTGGAAAGCAAAAAAAAAAAGACGAATCAACACATTTGTGAGACGTTGGAAACGTATTTCCTCAGATGGTGGCAGGGTGTGTTGATTTATGCAACCGCAGAGAGCATTGAGCATCTATCCCGCCCTCTCCCTTAGCACGCCACTGGATGTTAAGCATTGATATCAAACTCGATTTCAATCCGACCTGAAACCCCAAATATCAATGGAATCAACATCGCAAATTGGAGGAATTTTGAAAAACGTCGCACAGCCTGAAGGTTAGAGCGCGGCCTGCTCGTACGGCACATTTCCACCGTGCCAGCGGAGTGACATCGTCCGAGCCTCCGTGTGGAGAGATTACCACACAGGGCGCACACTAAGTGACCGGCCTGAGGTTTCCGCTCGGCTGCACAATCTGATGCCACCTGAACAGAATTTCAGCAGGAGCCTTGGAGCTGCTCATACATTATGTATTGCTGAAGGTCTGCTCCGTTTTCATGTTGCCTCTAATTCATCGCACAGAGAGCCGGCGAAGAGAGAGAGAGAGAGCACGCGGAGCTGTGTGACAACCGTCAAGCATCAAATCATGATAAAGAACTGTCATGTTGCCGTTTTCAAAGCATCGCTCACTTCCCACATTGCGGCCGCCGTGATTGGCAAAATTAATTTAATAACATTGGCGATACGAGTCATCTATTCTCCAAGCCTCTGATCCTTTATTTATATCGGAATAGCATTCATATTCATACATCAGGGATGGGCAATTTAAACGATGGAAGGGGGCCGGGGGGGCAAAATGGTGCCATTTTTTGTCAGCACTACTGGGGAGGGCCACATAGGGGCTGCACACTTCTTTATTGGGTTCATGCTATTTAAAAAAAAAAGGCAAAATATGTTTTATTGAATCAATGATCAATTAATCTATTCTATATTTTCATCAGAAAACATGGAACAGATCCACCCCTCATGGAAAAAGGCGTTGAATTTTTTTTTTCCCCCTACAACGCACAAGTTTAGGACCTCCTCATGCATTTCAAACGAACTGTTAACGGTTCTTGGAGTAAAAAAAAAAAAAAAACAACAAATAAAGTTGAAATACTGTTCACGTGCTTTTGAGATCAGCGTTGAAGTGGCAACTTCGGTCAAAATCGTTCATGACCGATAGCATCTCGAAGCAAACTCGGCAGATAGGTTTATATTGAAATTGAAGGATACAGTACTGTAGTAATTGATTCATCATTGTGACTGTTCAGTATTATACTCTGATGGCCAATGTGGGTACACCAAAAGGAGTAACACAGTGAATTGGATACACTATGAAAGAGTGCGATTTTTCCTCGTTAAAAACACTTTTTTTTTCCTTTTTTGGGGGGGGGGGCTGCGGTGACTAAAACATATTAATGGCATTTCTATTCATTTCCATGGGGAAAGATGATTTGAGATTCAACCAGCTTGGTTATGGAATGACCTCAACTTGTGTCTTAGGGTACTAATGTACAGTATGTCAAATTTCCCACTCCCCCCCCCCCACCCCGTGCGGAGAGCGTTGATCATAAAAGCCCAAGCCTCCACGCGCCTGCCCGCTCTTTGTCTTTTCACAGACATATTTATCAGCAGAATGCTCACCGGCGCCACACCGTGCCGTCGCGTCTTCTTGCGTCGACCTGTTAAGTTTTCCTTTGTGTTTTAACGTGGCATGGTGGTGTTTTTCTACCCCCCATTCCTCCCCCCCGAGCGGGAAGACATTCATGGAAATCAATCCAAAAGGTATCGCCTCGTCTTCGCCTTCTCAAAACCGAGCCTTGTGGTGACCTCCATAAATCCACAAGGCAAGCATGAAACATTTCAGTTAGTGCCGTTAAAGTGGCCTTTCTACAAATATGTTCCTTCACTCAAGTGTGTGTGTGTGTGTGGGGGGGGGGGTCATTGTGTGCGTGTCTGCTTGTTTGTCGCCGTTGGAGGACGGTGATGTAGAAACCACAATTGTGGCGTAATACAATTACTATCAATTGACCATGACTAATGATTGTGTCAAATCATTTCATTACTTGAAAGGGGCTGACATTTTTACTCTCGCTTCATTGTGGCGTATGAAAACAAGGATCTGGAAATCTATAGATATATTTCTGTCATGACAGAAAAGATTGAGCAACACAACCCTGACATGTCTTGATAAGAATTTGAAGGTTTGTTCATTTATTTTTGTTTTTACGAACGATATTTTCAATATTGTTTGTCAACTTTATATTAAAATGTTGTGATTTCTGCCTCACGCTGCCTTTTCTGGGTTTTGACTGGCTGGAAGTGGCCTGCTCCATCCATTACGCTGACTGGCCAATAATTTAGCAAGAGCGCCTGATGCACCGTGATTGGCGGCCTGTTGGAAAGAAGAAGAAAAAAAAAAGGTTTGACTATTTCCATCTATCAATGACCTCTGATGAAAATTCTCTGTATTAAATTTTTGACATTACAAAGTTTTTCATAAATGTCAAATTGGAATGACTCCATATTGTAACAGTTACAAATGCTCTGATTACAGATAAGTTTCAAAAACAGATGGCTGAATTTTTACATAACTGCAACTGACAAAAATTCTGACCCAATTCAGTCAGGGGCAGCCTGAGGAGAATCTTTTTTTTTGTAAACACTTGCAACCCAGCAGGCACCCAACTGTGTATTTATGAATGATAATCGCCCTTGAGAGGCTCACATTGACATCTGCGTATATAATAGAGCAAAAAATTACATTTATGAGTGTGTCTCAAGTTTAGACTTATTTTTGTGTATCTGGCTTCATGGAAAACACTTGTGGGTGGGGTGTGGGGGGTAGAATTAAGCGTTGAGACAGATCGGGGGGGGTGGGCTGGGGAGACACAGGAGACAAGGAAGAATAAGGAGGAGAGAGGGAGGTCTTTCGTCCACTTGTGGCCTTCGCCAGGCAAGCACCAATCATATAGGAACGTGACAATCGGAGTGACACATGAACAATGGCTCCATTTTGCAGACCCCTGTGAACAGGCCTATCCATCACAGAGGAGGGGGGGGGGGGATTAATTCAATTCACCAGCTCCCCCAATGCCACCTGATATTGCTTCAAGGGGGACTCATGAGTATAGTAGTGAAATTGATGGGAATCTGCTTTTTGACTTGTGGATTCATTTCTTAGAACTCAAATTTATGCAGATTTGATTTTAAATATATCGTAAAGCAAAAGGAAATGACTATATGGCCTACTTTTATGTTAATTTGGTTCCAAGTTTGGAACCAAATATTTTGCTTCTGACATGTTGGAAAATAAGAGCAGTACCGACCTCTGCTGGTCATTAGATAAAATTACAAGGATTTGCAACATTTGGAAGAGATTCGATAAGAAAACGCAATTTCTACAGAAATTGAGTGAAAAAAACTATTTCGAAAGATTGAATTATGAATACGCTGAAAATATGCATAAGGTGGGTGAAAAGTGTTATATTTTGAAAGCTATGTAAAATATGAAATGACGTTGAATGGTATTTGTGAAACATGTGCAACGTTTGTGAAAATGTGGAAGGATACAGAATTACGAAAAAAAGTGTTAGGATTAAAGTAAGGTCATTAAGAAAAAAACAGGGATTCCTTTGGCATTCACACAAGGATTTATTGCAATCTTGGACAAAAATGCTGGTCAAGGGCCACATTTGAGGTTTAAAACCGGCAAACGGATAAGTATAATCCAAAAATAAGCGTATCAAAATATTTAATAAATACATTTTCTCTCTATCACAGATTTTGATTTGAAGCAGGTCTGACACTAGAACTTCCACAACTGTACTACATGTTTCTACAACGCTAGAACCATTTTCCTCATAATAAGGTGCCTCATTCAAAGGAAAAGAAAAAGTTTATTTCGTGCATTCAATACCAAATGATGTCACAGCCGATTTTTTATTGACTCAAGCCTCCACTTTATGAGGCTGATAATGAATGCGACCCCCTCTCCAGACACACAGGTAGTAGGCCGTGCTCACACATCCCGCGACACACACCAGCAGGATGGCCACCACCACAGCCACCTTCCACATTGTGGATCCTGCTTTTTTCTCATCTGGATCATCCAAAACAACAACAAAAACAACAAAACCAGTTAAAAGGCCACTCAGGGGAAACAGGGCCACATTTGAGGTTTAAAACCGGCAAACGGATAAGTATAATCCAAAAATAAGCGTATCAAAATATTTAAATACATTTTCTCTCAATCACAGATTTTGATTTGAAGCAGGTCTGACACTGAACTTCCACAACTGTACTACATGTTTCTCCAACGCTAGAACCATTTTCCTCATCATTATAACAAGGTGTCTCATTCAAAGGAAAAGAAAAAGTTTATTTCGTGCATTCAATACCAAATGATGTCACAGCCTAATTTTTATTGACTCAAGCCTCCACTTTATGAGGCTGATAATGAATGCGACCCCCTCTCCAGACACACAGGTAGTAGGCCGTGCTCACACATCCCGCGACACACACCAGCAGGATGGCCACCACCACAGCCACCTTCCACATTGTGGATCCTGCTTTTTTCTCATCTGGATCATCCAAAACAACAACAAAAACAACAAAACCAGTTAAAAGGCCACTCAGGGGAAACTAAAGTTAAGCATGACATTACCTTGCGCCTTGACAAGCAGTGGTTCTCTTGTCGTGGTCATCGGCTTCTCGGGGTGTGGTAGTTGAGTGACGCTGTCGACCACCGCCGTGCTCTCTGGCATCATCAGGATCAGGGAGTCTTCGGAGGACTTTTGAAAAAGCGCGTCGAGTTCTTCATCCGGCGAGTTCTCTTCAGAGAAGATCCATTGGCCCAGGATGTGTGTGGGAAGGCCTTAAATATGTATACGGGGTTTAGTATTAAGTGTATGTGCAGCCACTTGCCGTCGACGGAATATGACATCACAGTGCCTAAGGGCTCGTCAAGGCTCACCTGTTTTCTTCGTTTGGTCACGTGACATTCACAAACTGAGCCTTTTAGGGCCGGGCTAAGGAACCCCGGTTCCTCTTGAGCCACATCATGCCTGTTTTTGGATCTCTCCCTACGCCAACACGCCGCATTGAATTGTTCATGATCGTTTCAGGCCTCGATAGAGCTTGCTGATGAGCTGGTCATTTTATCAGGTGTGTTGGAAGAGGGCGGGATCTAAAACAGGCAGGATCCAGTTCTCGAGGAACTGGAGTTCCCTTCCCCTGCTTTAGGAACTGTGTGATGTCATTTTCACTCGACAGCAAGCGGTAAAAATGTGTGTCCTCAGTGAAAATAGTTTTACCACAAAATAAACAATGGTGCAGAAAAAGGCTTTTTTTAAGCATGTCTTTTTCCATAAACTTTCAAATTAAATGGATTTAATCTCAAAACAACACTTCACTAATCAATCCTCCTTGCAGACTTCCAGAAGTCTTAAAGTTATTTTTTTTATTATTTTTTCAAGTGTCAATTAAACGTGAGCGGTTTTGTTTGAGCTTGGCTGCAAATAAAGCGAGCAGGGAGCACACCTCTTACCTCGATGACTTCTTGATGGTGTGAAACTGAAAAGTGCCAAAAGCACGAAATGAAGAAGAAGCGACATGGCTGAAGTGGGAGTCGGAAGATGGCGTTCTTTCTCCTTAAATGCACTACATTCACTCGAGGAAATTGGCATCAGCTGCAGGTCGATTAGGAACACTGGTTCGAGTTTTTTCAGTTAAAACCGGGAATCGGAGAAAAAAAAACCTAGGAAACCAAAATTAATGGTCTAAGTAGCAATATATATTTTTTTACAATATTTGGAATTATACTTTGTTGTGTTGTCAGTGGTTTAGAGAATAAAGCAAAACTATTTGTGTTACTCAAACATAAGCAAAATCTGAGAAAAGGTGACAGTGTAGTGGGTGATCTGGTCATTTCTTTTTCCAGAGGTGTGTATGTATACATACATAATATAATCAAATCCAATACAAACGCTATATACTAAAACCTCTGCCTTACAAAAGTAATATCCGGGTCTGTCATACTGAGAACTTACGCATTATGATTTTTCCCCTAAATGCGAACTCTTGCTCAAGAAATTTTGGGGAGGGACTTTTAACTTGAGTCATTATTCTAACACCCAGTTCCACCATCATGACCAATAATAAAATAAATAAATGTTCATCGAAAACAAGGCAGAGGTTTTATTCCTGTACTGTGCTGTTCATGTTAAAAAAAAAAATTAGCCGCTCTCACGTTATACAGTTTGAACATTTAATTCAGTCCTTCTTTTGACCACACAAGTGGTAGTCAGTGACAGCGTAGTGGGTGATCTTGTCATTTCTTTTTTCCAGAGGTGTGTATGTATACATACATAATATAATCAAATCCAATACGAACGCTATATACTAAAACATCTGCCTTACAAAAGTAATATCCGGGTATTAGTGTCCAACTTCACAGTGTCATACTGAGAACTTACGCATTATGATTTTTCCCCTAAATGCGAACTCTTGCTCAAGAAATTTTGGGGAGGGACTTTTAACTTGAGTCATTATTCTAACACCCAGTTCCACCATCATGACCAATAATAAAATAAATAAATGTTCATCGAAAACAAGGCAGAGGTTTTATTCCTGGACTGTGCTGTTCATGTTAAAAAAAATAATAAAATTAGCCGCTCACGTTATACAGTTTGAACATTGAATTCAGTCCTTCTTTTGACCACACAAGTGGTAGTCATACCACGCTTTTGAGTTTCACTCAGTACTCTTTACCTAAGTACAGTTCTTAGCTACTCCAGTACTACTCACGTGGGGTGCCTGGGCCAGTGAAGTATGAGAGCATCTGATTTAGAGTCAATAAAAACACACAATATGCACATCATTGTAGTCTTTATTTAACAACAGTTGCACAAAAGTTTTTTTCCTCCAGTGTTGACAACAGTAGGGGAGTGTCCACTTTGACTTGCTGTGCTTTAATGTTCCATGAAGTGAAAATATCCTAAAATTTAAACTATCCCCAAAATCCCAACACAATAGAAAGAAAAAAATACCTGTACAGTATTTCTTTACATCAGTGACATGCAGTCACACAACTATCACAAGTAAACTGAAATATTAACACTGAATATGAATATAGAGTATCATGAGCCTCCCTTTCCTCACTGTTTTTCACCAACCACCACCAAAACATGAAAATAAACGTAAAACAGCATTGACCGTTATTGCTAACATGACACATAAATAAATTCAAACACTCCCAATATTGTTTGAACTATACCCTTTGTTGCCCCATAGCAGCTAATCCCTTGCATAGCTTGTAGTTTGCGCACCCGTAGTCCCCGCCATTCAACACTACAAACAGCGACATTGTACTTGAAGATAGTAACAAATTAGATAGCAGCGATGAATACGCGTGAAGTTCACACATTCACAGTACCATTATCGCCAAAGTGGAGTAAATTGCGTTCCCAGTGCAAAGCTCAACAGCTCCCATGGCTAACAGCTTGGTAGAATCAAAGTGCGGCAATGGAAAAAAGTACCAGACGATATCGTTTGTGAGGAACAAGGTCGTTCAATATTGTGGCAGACTAGTTCATAGCAGAACCACAATGTAGGGTGAAGGAGAGGTACACAAATGCAGATTTTTAATATCAGTCTGCGTGTACCCCATTGTATGAACGCTTACAGCGAAATGCATCCCTGCCGTGTAACATTAGAAGAACCTTGACTTGACAGTCAGAATAAGACAGCAACACTCCTGCATAGTGGTATATACAGTACGATGTCAAGAACAACAACAACAAAAAAAATCCCTTTTCTGCTTCAAGCCTTTTAGTGCCTTGTTATTCCTGCTTCTCGCTGTGACCGTAGACCTTCCGCAGGCTCGAATCCAGCAGGTAGTCCACAGACCTGCAAGGTGCACATGTGGTAAACAACACATAACCTTTTAAATATTGTTATCGTTTAAAGACCTGTTGTCACTTTGAATTTTTAATTTTTTTTTAAAGAATGGATGACAACGTCAACTGCCTGGTTTCATTAAAGAGCTTTTCCAGCACTATTGCTATTTCTAAGTGACCCGATACTTTTGAAGAAAAGTGTAGGGAGGGGCGGGGGGGAGCATGCTACCTGTCAATAGGGCTGATGATGAAAGGGATGGTTGAGAGGCCGACGGCCGTGGTGGTCCACTTGCGCACGGGCAGGGGCAATTTGGTGGTGCGGCCCAGCAGGTACAGCGTGGCGGCGCACACGCGGTTAATGGTGAAGCCTGGGATGACGATGGAGGCCAGGGCCTGCCACACGAACGTGTCAGCCACGGCCGCCGCCACCCGCGTTGTCTGGCCTGGCTCATCCCCGTGCGCCTAAACGAGTAGAAGAAGAATCACGCTGTACTACTGACGCGCTGGAGGAAACAAGCATTGGTTAATCTCTGGGGGGGAAGCGATTTTGCCACTTGTCCCCTGAAAATGACATCACACTTGTTCAGGGCTCAGGTCACTGAGTCTGGTCATGTGACATTCACAAGCTGAGCCGTGATTGGCCATCAACTGCAAGTTACTATCCCAGTCCGACTCACCAAGGCTGCTTTCTTGCCTTTGTCCACAGCATCAGCGGTGACGTAAGCAGTGGCCACGGCGTAGCTCCCCCACACCAAACTTACCGGCACCAGTGGCCGGAAGGCCTCCCCCACCTCATTGGCGTAGCCTGCGGAAAGGGGAGGCATACATGGTCAACAGAAGCAAGCCTGTTTCTTTTTTTTTTGTGACAGATAACTTTAAGTCTTTCTTTCAGGCAACTGTTATGCTTCTGTAACATGCTGAGAGCTCAAAGAATTGATAAACTGGAAAAAAATTAGGTAAATAAAAATTCGATTGTAAACACATTAAATCTGACCTGACATTTGAAATACAAATTAAGGTATTAAATATGAAATGAGAAAAATTCTAATTACCCATTCAACAAAGTAAATAACAGCATTGATTTCCAACGCACGTGAAAAACTATGAACAGGTAATGCACAAAATGATGCTGCAGCGCAAATGTCCTTCAAGTTACTGTTTACTGCACTTTACTGCATTTAACCCTACCAGTGGGACAAAACCTGTACTTTAAAAAAAAGGCTTTGTTATGACACGCAAGTACACCAAAAAAAGTGATCCACGCTCAGGAGTTGATGACTCCGAGTGCTGGTGAATCACAGCCTCAACTTGCTCAACTACTTTGGTCTGACTGAGCTGCTAACTCCGACAACTCACTAGCTTTACCATAAACAGCTCGGATAAAGCGTCAATGCATAGAAATGTGTTTGTCGCTGCATTGTGCTACAAATTGCCCTTGACGGTTAACGTTGCTACATATATCGAATTTTTTTTTTTTTTTAGGACAGCTGTTCCTCGCCACCGCAAGTTAGCTACCTAGCTAGCTAGCAGCTCCAGGGTCACCCTGTTCCCTCGACTCATTCCTGCGTGTGCTTCAAGTCAATTACGGTGGAGAAGTAAAAAAAGAAAAAACCTGACCCACCAAGGAAGCGGACCCATGTGTCGCGATAGATGTCCACCGCTTTGTTCGTTTTTTCTTCCGTCATGTCCATGCTTCCCTTCGCCGTGATTTACTCCATCGCCTTTCCAATGCTCACGAACGTGTAGAAAGCCGACAGTCACCGGGGATTCTCGAGGGGGCGTGGCCTTCCTGTCCGCTGCGGCTGTCCCGATTTACGACGGTAGTTTACGAACCGAACCACAAGAAGGCACTTTTACCTTAGTAATTTACAACATTGGGAAATTTCACTTTCAAAATGTGATGTATTTCATATTGCTACGCTCTTGCATCTGAAAGTAATACATTTCGTTTCAATATTACCACAAATAATATAAAACGTAACTTACCATCTATAAAACGCATTAATTTTGCAACACGCTACCCCAACACTGGTTATTAATAACATAAAAGTAGGCACTGATAAATGTTATATTAGATTTAATTTGCTGCATTATCTCTGTGTGAAATGTTAAATAAATATTGATTTACACAAGACCAGCATTATCAGACATTTTTATTTTAAAGGGCAATGCAAAGTATAAATGTTCTTTGCAATAATGTCTTCTGTATTAATTTCGTATACTTTCTAAATATACAGTATGTCATTAATGTGTAGCACCATGCACATTTTGTAACAGCGTTTCTCCACGGTCACACCTCTGTTATAAATCTAAACCACTAGAACACATGTATTGTGATTGACAGCAAAATTGAGCCAATGAGAGTGAGCATGCGTTCCGACGAACCAATAGGAAAGACACTGGCTTTTCATGAGGAGGTGACGTTTGACTCACGATGGCCGCCATCAGTTGCAGAAGGCACAGGCGGGACTCCAAATCAATACACATGTTATTTTCTCCGCAAAAGATGACGCCTTTTACGATTTTATGTTCTTTTATTCTTTTACTTTTTACCGTAGGCCAGTGTTTCGCTGACGACGATCACGAAATGGAAGAGTTCTTGAAGCGGGAATATTCCCTCACCAAACCCTATCAAGGTATCCCCCCCCCCCCCGATGCATCGAGTAGAATAGTCTAGAAGATTAACACGTAATGCCGTTTAGCTTTAGCTATTTAACGCCTTAACATCAATATCTGGTGTCTCATGGCTGACAAAACAACCAGTTTGACTGTCACGAGGGTACTTTGACCGACAGGTGACCGTACCGTGATAAAAAAAAAAGTGCGTCCGTGCGTGTGTGTGTTTAGCCGTGGGGCCTTTAAGCTCCTCCCACTGGGAACTGATGGGCGATGCCATGGTAACCACGGAGCAGGTGCGACTCACACCTGACATGCAGAGCAGACAGGGGGCGGTATGGAGCCGACTGGTGAGTATTTACATTAAACCGACCTAAAATTATAAGTCATCATACCCCGTAGCGGTAGCCTAAAGTTACTCGGTGTCTCGATGAAAGTGAGTCACATCGAGAGAAAGAAAGTTCAGCAAAAATCGATGATGAGGAAGAATCATCACATTGACGAGCTAACGCCTCGCCGATTCAGCTAGTTATTGGACAAAATAATCTCGATTTTGCTCGTAATCGTGCATCCTTGGTACCCAAACATGACAATTGGTTTTATCGTGTTCACCCTGCAAGCCTTGTCATCTGAACGACTGGGAGATGCAGGTGCACTTCAAGATTCACGGGAAAGGAAAGAAGAATCTCAATGGTGACGGCTTGGCTATTTGGTACACGAAGGAACGCATGCAGAAAGGTAAACAAAATTATCGAAATTGCTCTTTTCTGCTAATGTACTTTTTGTAAAATGTTTTTTTTTTTTTTAATTGTCATCACGCACAGGTCCTGTATTTGGGAACAAGGACAACTTCACTGGTTTGGGAGTTTTTGTGGACACGTATCCCAATGAGGAGAAACAGATAGAGGTACCCTCACATACAAAAAAATGTGTATTGACGATTAATAAAGCAAAAACATTTTGGTTTCTTTGTATGTACTGATGAAATTTGTACTGGTCCAGTCAGGTCAGCGTTGTTGAACATTCGGTTGCCCGACACGGTCACATAGTGACCAGTGACCACCATTAATGTAGAACCCGGCTCTATTTACTTTTGAAATTATTAATATATGGTCATTCTAAACAATTTTAGGAGATAATAAATTGCTTGTTTTCCGCTATAGGCGATCCCTCGCAGGGGGATTACTGTTGTACAATGTTGTGTAAAGGGGTGTTCTTTTGTCTTCTTTTGTGCAATCGCATTGGAACAGGCACAAAAGAAGAGATATACTCCAAGCACGCAGGTAACAGTCTTTGGAATGTGCGTGTTTAACCGGTGTGTTTTGGTGTTCCTGTCTCCAGGAAGGTTGATAATCATCGTAGCGACAATGCACGCAAAAAAAAAAAAAAAAAATCGAGTCACAATCATGACTGAAGACTTCTAACCTGTGCATCTTTTTCCGACCACAAGAGGATCTTCCCTTTCGTTCTCGCCATGGTGGGCAACGGCACCATCAGCTACGACCACGAGCGCGACGGCCGGCCCACCGAGCTCGGGGGTTGCAACGCCATGGTGCGCAACCTGAAGCACGACACCTTCCTCTTCATCCGATACGTCCGGCGCCGGCTGACGGTGAGGCCCGTTCTTCGTTATTATTCTCCTGGGAAAAGTGGACACTGTGAGCAAATGAACCGTTTCGGTGCTCTGAATGCACTTCACGGTCGCTCTGTGTTTTTTCAGGTGATGATTGACATTGATGGACAACACGAATGGAGGGACTGCCTGGATCTGCCTGGCGTGCGGCTGCCCAAGGGCTTTTATTTTGGCGCCACCGCAATTACAGGAGACCTTTCAGGTAGAACACTTCATTTCCTCATTACATGATTCAAGTTATTCATTCGGGTTCTAATGAACTTTTCCACCAACTTGAATCAATAGACAACCACGACATCATCTCATTGAAACTCTACCAACTGACGGTGCTGCGGAGCAAACAGGAAGAGGAAGACCAGGAGGAGGAAATCACAATTCCCAGCGTGGATAACATGGAGCTGCTTAGATGTAACCCAGACACACACAACACACAGTCATCTGTCTTTGCGTCCCTCTGACATTCTCTTCTGCCTTCCAGTGGGTCAAACTGAGGAAGGAATGAGCGGATTAGCTATTTTCTTCACGGTACTCTTCTCCATGCTGGGCTGCATCTTCCTGGTTGTCGTCGGCCTGCTGCTCTACGGCCACTGGAACGAGAACCGGCGCAAGCGATTCTACTGAGGAAAGGTGGATTGGGGTTTGCGCTTGGGGAGGGAATTTAACTGCACTGAGTCCACACTGCAGCTGACAGATGTTGGTCTGTTTTGAGAAAGACGCTTCACGGAGCAGGATCCTGACGCCGGACTTGATGCTCAACCTCTTCTGAGCAACCATTTTTGATTTTTACAAGTCTTTTACCGTTGATTGGGATCCTCAAACTTTTTGGGTGGGGAGAATTGTTTTCTAGGATCACAACCATATGCATCCTCAAATGCCAGAAAGATTCAAAGTTGTTGTTTACAGGAAGAAAGAAGTTATGCTTTGAGAATAAAGTTGTATTTTTTCACAAAAAAAAAAAATCTTGACCAGAACAAAATAAGTACTTGTAGAGATACAAATAATCTGACTAAAGTAAAATTGCGATATGATATTAAAGGGTCAATATTTTGGATGCCTTTGGTGTCCTCATCAGAATCAGTCAGTCATCATGAAAACATAGTAAATAGCAAAACTCGGAGGTCTTTTTTAAATTAACGTCACCAAACATTTGCATGCACAACCAGTCCAACGATAAGTCGCTCACAATGTGTCCGTCCTTCGTTTTATTCAGTTAATTTTTGTTTGTTTTTGCATGCACGTGATATTGACAAGTCCCACTCTGCTAAAAATGCTGTGTAAATATTCCCCACAGCAACATATCTATCAAAATGTGTTTCATTTTGATGAGATATATTATGTTTTCATTTTTGTGCAACAGTATAGTCAGGTTGGTAAATGAATCATGTTGCGAAGTGAAGGTCCAACATTATCACGTAACTCGCTAACAGCTCAAAATGTCCGCTATCGTCCACCATGTCAACACGCTTACTTATTTTGCCGTTTGCATATGCATTGTCTGCCTGTAGTTAATTTATTATTTTTTTTTAATTGAAAGGCGCTTTAAGATGATACATTGACTCTAAAATTGTGTGTTTAGTGGGATTATTGTTACTTTATGTTCAATGTGCTGTAAAGTGATTTGTTGGCGCTGTTGTGAAGGCGCGATATCAATAAAGATTTACAGTAAAGTCATTTTAACCTAATCGGAAAAAAATACAACTTTATCGATATATTGCGCCTTCTCTTTTGTAGAAAAGCAATTTTCTCCAAAAATTGTACTTTGTTCTTGAAAATATACTCCTTGATTTCTTCATTGTTATTCATGCAGGGTTACCAAATTTATCCGAGCTTTTACTTGGCCGAGAGCTAACGTAGGGAGGAGTAATTGGTTACGTTCGTTTTCATGGCCGCTGGGTCCGTGTGAAGGTATACCCCTTTTAAAAGATACAATAATTTTTTTTGCAACTCACCACGACTCCCAGTTGCGTATCCCCGGAGTGATGTGTTGATTTGTCCTCTGTTCGTCTTTCTTGAACACCTGTTACTGCTTGGGTTGAAGATGTGACTTGGCGTTTCGGAGCAGTGTATCCAGTCAGTGGCTGCAACATTCGGCGCAATATCAGGTTCTGTGCACACTTGGCAAAACAAACAAAAAAAAAAGCTGCTTGCTGAGCTGTTCATGAATGAAAAAAAAACTAAAGACTCCCCGCAACACAGAAATGTTTCAGACATCCGACAGTCGGGCCTTTGCTAACCTTGCTAACTGATCGGAAATGCTCAAATCCGGCCCGACTTTCGTCGCAGGTGAGATCCAACACTAAAGTTCCATCCAAGAGTATTTAGTTGAGAACCTCTAAAGTGGAACACCCCGAAAGCGGTCCAAAATTTCCGTTCAATATCTGAAAAATAAGACCAAATTTGTCTTGGGAGAGTATGAATTTAATTTGACCGCTTTTAAATTCTTGCAGAACAGTACCTCCAAAAGGCAACTGAATCACTCTACTCCAAGTATCGCGAGAGTTCCTTCTACTCGACACCTTGCTGCTCCATCTCTTTTCTTTTTTTTATTAGCGTCCATCATTTCAACCCTGACTGTGCACTGAAACTTTTTGTTTTGTGTAACGCTGTTCACACCACAAGCTTTGTTGTGAGCGGTGAGTTGCTGAAAGGCAGACGACCATCTTGAACAACCTTGTAAATTATGAAAAGGACACTTTCTTTTTCTGTTATTTATGACTCCTCATTTATTAACTTTTCCCTCCAAATGTTTCCAATCGGTGACCCGTTTTCATACTTGATTAAATCAAACAGTAAGAAGTCCTTTGCCTCATTAAAGACCAAACTTTTGACAGTGACTGCATTGTCTGAGTAACAGTATTATTCTTGCAATCGGATTCAGACACTCCACCCCAAAAGAAACACGGATGCATTCGTCATATGTAGACGTTTAATTTTATTAAAAAAATAAAATACAAATGATGACCAAAACATCACACAGCAGACGTATTACTTAACCTCCCGGCCCCCCCCCCAAAAAAAAATTAAAATAAAATATATAGATATAGCAATATTAGCCATCAGTCAGTGCTTCCTCCTCTCTTTTTACAGTTTGGCGAAAAAACAAGGAAAATTATTTGGAAAGAGAAACAAAACCAATCCATCCACAGCGCCTCCAAGTCCACTTCCATCTTCCACACTGAAGTCTTCCATTATGCAATACACAAAAATGTATGTCCATAAGAATGAAAAGCAGCAGTTTAATATTTTTGTGAATGTTTAAATATGAAAAAAAAGAAAGCCGCTATTTGAACACAATATGCACCAAAAGGGATGGACGGAACAGTGACAAACCCACCAAAAATAAGAATCGTTCCAATTGCAAGCACACTTTTTTTTCTTCTTCCTAGCAACTTTATCAGAAACGTTAGTGGTTGAGAAGGAAGTAAGCTGTTACTTTCTCCAAAAGGAGGGGAATAAAAGTATATGTACACAAACAAAAATTGCCTTTTTTTTTTTTTAAACGCCTCTGTTTACATACATTGTTGCTGTAGCATTACACTTATATTTTTCATTAACAAATTAGACCGGAGACACACATACAGAAAAAAAGATTACAGTACGGTGCTGTGCCACAGTACTGAGAGTTATATTGCTAGTACTGGTGCCCACATGACAGGAAGTGGGGGCAGCATAGAACAGTTCAGTTTTTGTTTTGTTTTTGTTTTTTTCCCCATTTTTTTGCATAGCCTGGTTTAGTGGCGTATACATGACACCGCAGATGAAAAAAAAAACCCAAAAACTACCATTCCAGATATGAGGATGAAATGAAAACTCGACGCTTTGGCTTGAATGGGCGGGAAGGAAAAATGTTCAAATTTCAAATGTTGAGCAATGCAAACGTTGAAGCCCGCGAAAACTGAGTTGCTGAAAGGCAGACGACCATCTTGAACAACCTTGTAAATTATGAAAAGGACACTTTCTTTTTCTGTTATTTATGACTCCTCATTTATTAACTTTTCCCTCCAAATGTTTCCAATCGGTGACCCGTTTTCATACTTGATTAAATCAAACAGTAAGAAGTCCTTTGCCTCATTAAAGACCAAACTTTTGACAGTGACTGCATTGTCTGAGTAACAGTATTATTCTTGCAATCGGATTCAGACACTCCACCCCAAAAGAAACACGGATGCAGAATAAAAGTATATGTACACAAACAAAAATTGCCTTTTTTTTTTTTTAAACGCCTCTGTTTACATACATTGTTGCTGTAGCATTACACTTATATTTTTCATTAACAAATTAGACCGGAGACACACATACAGAAAAAAAGATTACAGTACGGTGCTGTGCCACAGTACTGAGAGTTATATTGCTAGTACTGGTGCCCACATGACAGGAAGTGGGGGCAGCATAGAACAGTTCAGTTCAGTTTTTGTTTTGTTTTTGTTTTCATGCCCATTTTTTTGCATAGCCTGGTTTAGTGGCGTATACACGACACCGCAGATGAAAAAAAAACCCAAAAACTACCATTCCAGATATGAGGATGAAATGAAAACTCGACGCTTTGGCTTGAATGGGCGGGAAGGAAAAATGTTCAAATTTCAAATGTTGAGCAATGCAAACGTTGAAGCCCGCGAAAACCAAAATACACTCATTGTCATACAATCACATCGTGTTCAACTGAAAAACGCCAGCGGCCTCCCAAAAGGAGCAGAACAGACATTAAAAGTGGGTGGACGACCGTGACTGATTATAGATAGCCCTTAAATCTCAGTAAACATCAAATCCAAGGAAGGCCATGATGAGCAACTTTTGGACCTCCATCTTAAATTCAGCGCGCGCGCGCACACACACACACACACACACACACACACACACACACACAAATGCACGTCCTTTAATTGATTCTCAGCCTTTTTTTTCTCTCTGCAACGTATATAAAGTAGCATTGGAATATTTGAGCCATACTGAGAACAAAAAAAATGTCTTCATTAAACAAAAGGCAAATAGTCTCAATTTCACAAGAAAGGTTATTTTTCTCCATTGTGAGATGAATAACGGTTTTCTTATTCTTATTTTATGGGAAAAGGCAAAAGAAACATACGTGCGGCCAGTCAAGTGAAAACTGGACCGCTGCGAGAAGCTGGCGTTGAATCCCGCCAGTGTCCGTGTCGGCGTTTAATCGCGGCTGAAAATAAACGCGCACTTCTCATTCCAGTCGCAGAATTAAAAATAGATGACTTATGGAAATGTTAACATTGATGCATGGCTAAGACAGATGCTAAGGTACACCGGAATACTCCTTTTTTTTTTCTTCATAAAACAGGAGCAAGACCCCCTTGTTGAGGTCATAGAAGATTTTATTCAAATCTTAATGGGCTGTAATTTGAGTTTTTTTTCTTTTTTTAAGATGCCAACACAGACCAAATCGGTTTACAATGGTCGATGTAAAGGTAAGGATTTTTTTTTTGGGTGTCTCTCTTATTAAATTGTTTACATTTTTGACTATGAGGCATTTTGTAGACACATTATTGATGCAATTTGGACTTTAATACCACATTGGCCTATTTTAGTCACAGCATATTGAGGCCAACGTAAGATGAGTTTGAAATTATTGTTTTGGGATCTTTTTTTTTTTTTCATGGTTGAAACTATCACTATAGGCTATGAAAATTACTCGGGGGGGAGTTCAATTCTTTTTTTTTGTTTGTTTAGATCGGATTTACTGTATATCCTTCAATCAAAGTACAATATATTTTAGTCACAGCATATTGAGGCCAAAGTAAGATGTGTTTGAAATTATTGTTTTGGGATCATTTTTTTCATGGTTGAAACTATCACTATAGGCTATGAAAATTACTCGGGGGGGAGTTCAATTCTTTTTTTTTGTTTGTTTAGATCGGATTTACTGTATATCCTTCAATCAAAGTACAATTTCCTCATTGGTTCTTCCAACATGGTGTCGTTTACCACTGCTAGCCTTCAACACATGTTGAATCCGCAATACATATCTTTGATTTCCTCCCCGTTTTGACCACTGTCCTTTTCTACATACATTGTGGAGACGCGACAGCAAGAGAAGCATGCAGTTAATCACAATTGGAGTTTGCCAGCATCTACTTCAAACTGCCCCCCCCTACCCCTGCTCTCCCTTTCTTTGTTGCCAGTGGAAAATACCACAACAAATGAATCCTGGGTGCCAAGAGCTGGGGCTACAGAGAAGCTCGAGGCCGCGACCAGAACGTTGCGACGGCACAGGGAACATTTTCACAACTATCAGAGGCCAAAATTTTGCAGCCAATGCAAAAAAAAAAAACAAAAAAACAAAGTGAAAGCCCCTATCCCACTGAAAAAAATCAAAATCACTAAAACTGTTGGTGAATGTCTGGCGAATGTTTCGCGACCTTGAACGAACACTGATCTACTCTGAAGTGAACGCGAGATTTGTTGCCTTCAAAAACACGACAATTGTTCACCGCTCAGTGGGACAGGGGCTTGAGATCAAAACATGCACACAAGTCTCCAAACCATCTTCCAAACTACACTAGTAAAACACCGGCCTTCCCCTTGACTTGAATGATGGAAACTAAAGAAGCGCAACAAAGAACAAACATTTGAAGGACCGTGCCATCTTCCTGCCTGAGCCGAGCACCTACATTTGGTGTAACACGTTCATTCGGTCAGCCAGTCACATTTTCTTTTCCACTCATGTGCTCAGCAGAGTGGAGACCGGAGGGAAATGTGGTTGACCCTGCTGGTATGCGTCTCGACGGTTAAGATCCCGAGCGGACGGTTCAGTGTCAAACTGAAGGAGCCGGCGGAAATGCTCCCAACGAGCCAAAAGTGGTGGTGGTCCTCTAGTCCTGGGGTTCCCAAACCGGGGTCCGCAAGCTGTAGCTTGCGGGTCCACAAACTAATTTGCAGTGATTTATTACGTTCATAACATAACCCAATGACTATTCCCTTGCTTAGCTTTGGGCTCCTCTTCAGCTAGCGGCGATGGCTAAATATTGAAATAATTTCAATGGAATTAGTTCAGTCAATTCGGATACGTTTCTTTCCATCATACATATCACAAATATTTAGGTTTGAAATGGTCAACCCCCCCCCCCAAAAAAAAAATCTGAAGAGATGGTAGTCATGTTCAACTGGCGCACAACAGGGAAAAAAAACGGGACCCCTAAAGTTTGAGAACCCATGGCCTAGTCAATCCCAATCAATTCACTCAATGCAAAAACTAAAGAAACTGAGAACCAAAATGGACAAATCGGCGTGTCATGTCAAGGGGTTAATGATCATTATCACCTGAGCGTGATGTCTGTTAGCCGAGAGGATTAAAACGCAGACGCGGTGACAATGCTAAAGTCGAGTGTCGCACCAGGTTGGCTGGGCTGGTCGAAAACCCGCCGGCTCACACCATGCTGTCGCCGGCGCTGCTGGCTTGGCTGGGCATGTCGCAGGTGTGCTCCTTGTGTCTGAAGGCGTGCTGCTGGCGGCGGGAGCAGCATTCCCCGCCGGCGGCCGCGCACATGCGCCGCTCCTCGTCACTCTCCTCCTCCAGCCCCGAGCCGTCGTCCAGCTGGCAGACGCACACCTCGATCCCTGAGTCGCCGGTCACGTGCCGGCGCCGAGTGATGAGCTCATCGTCGTCCTCCTCCTCCAGCCGATCCCCGGCGTTCTCCCGAGTCGAGGTCGGCGGAGAGGAGGTGGCATCCTCGTCGGATGGTAAGGCATCGGTGGCCGGCCCTGGCTGGGCGGCTTGCGAGGGTTCTGGCGCCGCCGCGATAGCGCCTGCAGGCTGATTAACTTGAGCAGGGAGAGCCGAAGCAGCCTCAAGAGGGTTTTCAGAGTAAGGAGGCGGCGGGGTGGGAGGATGACCCACCACCTCCTCGTAGTCGGGAAGCTTGCAGTCATTCCAGAATCCTGAAAGACAGAAGAGAAATTTTTGGGGTTTGGTGGCCTTACCCTGACTTCCAATAAGTGAATCAAGCTTGCTACGCATTAACTTCAGCAGACTGTTGCATTCTTTATTCGAGATGCTTGTCCAGGCCTTGACTACGGCCTCTTTCAGTTCTTGTGTGTTTCTCGGGGTGTCAGTCTCTTAATATCTCTAATATCCCACCACTACCTAGAATTTCCGGTTATGACACCAC
The DNA here is from genome assembly GCF_001891065.2 of Hippocampus comes. Lineage (NCBI taxonomy): Eukaryota > Metazoa > Chordata > Actinopteri > Syngnathiformes > Syngnathidae > Hippocampus > Hippocampus comes. Next base: position 75,040 of record NW_017805507.1, read on the forward strand.
TGTGTTATGACACCACCATCGGAAACCGAGGACCCTGCCCCCCCCCAATGTACTCAATAATCTTCTACTCACTGAGGTTGAGTGGTGGAGGTGAAATGAAGGAGCTGGAGGCACCCTGGTAGGCCATTAAGCTGATCTCGCGCTGCCGTTGCTCCTGCTGCAGCCGCATTTTCACCCTGCGGTGTCTATAGGCGCAGCAGCAGCTCAACATGATGATCAGGGTCCAAACTAACCAGAACCCTGAAAGATTGATGGTGGGGCCGTGGTTAGAGACAGGCTCTGTGTCATCCACAGATTTGTAGAATAAACCGGTCAAATGCTTCACGAATGAAGTGCTAACTTACACCAGAGCTCATAGTAGTAAGTGCAGCATTCGGTCTCTCCGCAGCAGTATCCCATCTCACAGCGATATTGCTCATTGTTCACCCCAAAACAGAATTCCTTGCCCTTTATTAGACACACACACACACACACACACACACACACACACAACTTCCTGGTTTAGTTCACATATTACCACATTTGAAAGAGAAACTGCGTCAGACTGAATCCAAAACAAAATATTGCTTAAGGCAGCACCGCTGATCATAGCAGATGTGATGGGAATATTCATCCATTTTTCTTGTGAGCAATCTGATTAAACACTTCGTAAATGTTATGATAGTCTGGTGATTCCTGTACACAATGAGAACATCAATACTCTTCTGACTGTAAAAACAACGATCAAATGTTGTGGAAAAAATAACTGCTCCAAGTCACAAAAAACAGAAATGCACATCTTTGAATTGGGTTGGATCTAACGTTGAACTCTTTAGCATGCACGCATGACATTATTTCACACTATGCTGCCATTTCATAAGTCATGTCACGACTTTGAACATAGCCTATTATTATACTCGGATGTTTATGGGCGTTTTAAAATGGCACAATTGTCAAGTCGTCGTAGTCAAAGTACACAACACAAAAGTGTTAAAAATAAAATTAGGAATGAGTGGAAAAGTGGGACAATGTTTGAAACCTAAAACAAAGCCCTGTGCTGTTAATCGGGTTTCAAACTAAAAAGTTAGCTAATTTTAGCCCAATTCATTTAGCAACAAGTCCATTCATTGGGTTTTTATTAGGTTCGCTCTATGCCACAATCGATATAAAGTTTCCAAAACAATGCTTCAATGTTTTCAAACGTTGGGGACGACGACGACTAAAAGAGATTCCATCCCTTTCTAGCACAAGGTTAGCCCTTCGGCCTAGGAAGCTAATGTGAACAACCTCGAATAAACCCGTCAAATCGCCGGGTGCTTCCCGTTAGCAAGAGCTAACGTTCATCTCGGTTGCCTTCATCAAACTCCAAAATGGAGACATTCAAACGTCGTGTACGGCAGTTGTTTCTGCTTCGTCCAAGTCTCCTAGAAAGTGACCATCGAATAAACCTCAAAAACTTTGAGTAACTGACGTCATCCGCAGCGAACACAAGCTGAGCCCGAGTCAGTATCTTTTGTGGAGCAGACAAAAAAAAAATGATGGGAGGAGAGGCCTTGGCCAAGCCCACGAGCCTCGGCCTCGACTGAGAGCGTAGACCGACTTCGGGAGCGCTCACGTCGGCTTACCTGCACCAGACAGACCCCGGTACACAGGAGCCCTACAATGGATCCCAGCGTTTTCTGCGGCATCTTCCTGGGTTGTCAGCCGTCGACACGACGGGAACCATACAAGCAAAAGTGGATCAAATTTCGAAGACGTGTCGAGGTGACTTCGGGTGGCCGTGGCGCTCTATTTAGCGGTTCCGCCAGTCGCCTTCCGACATGTTTATGTTGTTTCTTGACTGAGATGGAGTAATATGAGAAACTGTAAGGGGGATCGGTGAGCTGTAGGCGGCGCTGTTGACGTTGTTTTGACTAAACTGATTGGGAACTGACGTCATATTTCAAATTCAAGGCTATTTGGTATCTAACCTTTTGAGAATGTGTTTGATGAAAATGTCAGTCATGGGATTAATTCGTATATGTGGAAGTCATGAGACTCAAGTCCTAAACTTCACGTTTCAAACAAGTCGATTCACCTCTAAGCTCCGGGTGTAAATGCTCAATACTTTCAAATCAAGGTTGAAAACTATGCCCCACCCATACCTGTGAATTTTTTTAAAGCATTTTAAAAATCAATTTCATTGCACCTTCTTTGCACAAATGTGTCAGATCATTTTTGCCTGGCCCTGTACTGTATATGCAAAAGAGGTCTGCAAAGTATATGTACAGTTTCAACTTGTATGTGGATATTTTCAGAATTTTAGCTTCTCATTCATTTATCACATTCGCCAAAACGTTGAAGTGGTTGTTACATACCGGTACTTGAGGTCACGCAGCATGCTGTGTTGCTGACAGTTGATCTTCCACATGGGCAAGGCGATGTTAATCCAGTCAGTCTGAGGAGTAGCCACCAATACACCGGACGACATCATGGTAAGTTATCTATCCACATGCCTGCTTGATAAATAGTTAATGAAGGGTTGTTTTTAGATGTCTCCGAATGGGAAGGGAAAATGCATTCTGTCAAAAGAAGGAGTGGGTTCCATTATTGTAATTTTTTGATTACTTTCAGCATAAATGTGGTCATCTATACTTCTTTGGACTATATTTTCATGTTTGACATGAGTAACTAGTAGTGCAGGCTGTCTTTTTTTTTTTATGTTCAACCAAATTTAGCTCAAGCTATTTAACGGGAGAAATAGAAGACAAGTGCTGTGATGGCATGTGCCAAATTCACAGCCAAGCTTCAATAACCCGTCATCGCTAGATTCGAATTTGTACACGCGATTTGTTCCAGGGTGGAGTGACAGTGTTTTATTCTTAGCTGCGTGGGAAGTAAATAGCTTGGAGTCAAAGCCGTCCTGAACTCTTTTTTTGGACGCCATCCATTCGCACTGTACCTTCCTAATCTCACCCTGTGGGAGATTTCCCCACAACAATGCACACCACAGCAACGGCAGTAACAGGAGCAAGGCAACGGAGTTCTTCAGGTCGAACATAATCTGTTCTGCTCTCAACAGTAGGCCACCAGTTACGATAAAAGGGTGGACTTTTTTTTTTTTTTCCTGAAGGGCCTGCTGTCCATCCTGCGGAGATTGAAACAGCCTCAAGACCAGGAGGTGCGCTTGCTTCTGCTCGGCCTGGACAATGCTGGCAAAACTACGCTGCTCAAACAGCTGGCTGCCGAGGACATCAGCCACATTACGCCTACGCAGGTAACAAAGAAACAAACGTATTGGTAGCATACAGCTCACATTAAGGGCACCACTGTTATGTGTGAGCAGGGCTTCAACATCAAGAGCGTCCAGTCCTCAGGCTTCAAGTTGAATGTGTGGGACATTGGAGGACAGCGGAAGATTCGCCCGTACTGGAAGAATTACTTTGAAAACACACATGTGTTGGTGCGGCTTGCATTATCATTTTTGGTGTATTGTTATTTATATTAACTACTGTACGTGGGTTATTATTGTTGTTACTTGTGGTTGCAGATCTATGTGATTGACTGCTCGGACAAAAAGCGGTTTGAAGAGACAAGTCTGGTGAGTTGACGTTTGAAATTGCATGTGGTTCGCACATCTGCCTTGTAAGGCAGGGCAATTCATCAAAAATTTCAAAGGAATTCTGTCCCCTCTGAGCTTGCTTTCAAATGTTTAACACAGTTTGAGAGTAGTGTAAAACTGATTCCATTATCAATCATAATTATGGTGGCAATTATTTTTTCCAGAATCGCATGTCAGTGGCGTGCGGAAGCAGTGCGGTGTTGAGGACATGGCTAGATCCCACCAGCTAACTCGACAACAGAACTTTTTCAAATCAAAAAAAGATGAAGTGTTATCATCATCCTTGACGAACACACGCACACACGCCCACAGGCACACAAACACATTTTCACTTGCAAGTCGAAGGGAAAAAAATCGCATAGAGACGGCTCTCATTTTTAGGCATCATTGTAGCTATGTAAGTGTAGGCGTGTAAACAGTATGTGTTTGTTACCTTTTATTTATTTATTTTTAATCTTGCAACGTGATTTAATGTTCGCCACAACTCAATGGGGCTTTTGCGCAGGAGCTGGCCGAGCTGCTTGAGGAGAACGATCTGGGCGGCGTGCCGCTGCTGGTCTTTGCCAACAAGCAAGACCTGAGCGCTGCCATGTCGGCCTCCGAACTGGCTGAGGCTCTCAACCTGCACACGGTCAGAGATCGCATGTGGCAAGTCCAGGCCTGCTCCGCCATCACCACCGAGGGACTGCAGGTACATATGCTACATTTAATATAGTAAAAATGCCCCACCGCCCCCCCAAAAGTTTGCAATTCCATATGTCATCGTTTTTCTTGATTAAAATTGAGACAGCGATGGTTGGTATAATGCAGAGGCGGTTTCATATGCAGGAAAAAATAAACAGACTATAGTAATAGTCTTCCGCATGTCGCAATAAAAATGAACACTATACAAAGTATTACAACATTAACTTTTGGAATGAATCCCATTAACTTGTTCTTGTTCCCAAACAGGATGGCATGAGTTGGGTGTGCAGGAATATAAGGTTTCGGAAGAAATGAAGATCGGATGTGGCTCTCCAAAATTTAAGTTGGATTTTACGTGTTTTGACCATCACTTAAGTTGTAAACATCTTGTGTTGATTTAGATCCCCTTGTAAACCAAAATTCCTGTATTGTATATAATGTAAATATGATCCTCATTTCACTGAAAATGGTGTTCACAATAACAAAAAGCAAAAGGAAAACTGTCAGTGAGGGGGAAAAAAGTATGTTGTGTCATGTTCCAAAATAAACGCTAGAGGGAGCGCTATCCCCGTTTTTAAATATACCACTGGTGCAGTCCGTTTGGAACGATCTACTTGACTTCATTTGATTTATTTTTAACAGTAAAGTTAATGCTATAGTACCAAAATACAAATTAGGAGACTAGTTACAATGGATTGATTGACTGATTTTAAAAAATGGTGAAAATGGACCTTGGCGAAAGTGGGGCCTAGTCATGTGATTTTGTGGGTTCTTTTGCCATTTGGTCTCAAAGTTGGGAGGCCCCACATCTGTTTTGGTTGAGGTTTTCAGACCCCCTAACTGAAAAAGGACCCACCAAAAATTACATTTTGCAACAGGCACAGACTTGGGGAAAAATAAATTACCCAAAAATGGAATCTGGAAAAGTGTGATTTTTCTGTCGGCTGGCGGTGTGGGTTGGAAGGTTTGTCCTGTCACAGCCTGGCTATAAAAGTACGAATTTTTGCTATTAGGGGTTCCTGCCAATGCTACCTGGAATAAAGACCGCAGCAATGAAAGCCAGAAAATGATTTTGTGACAGCTGTGAACGTGGGACAGGCCCCCTCACAAAAACAAATGCATCTGTCACGATGAAGTCGGGCTTGGAGGCTTTTCGACCCTTTTGGCTGGAAAAAAAAGGCCCATGGCATGGCAGCGAAATTTGGAAAAGCGATTTTGCATTCAGAAATCTGAGAAAATGGTTAGAAGGAGAACCACAGGGAAACTATGATTGAGGAGATCTTTTTGGGGTTCGCCTTGGTTTCCAAGATCTAGATTTGGGAAGATTTATAGCATTCCCGGTTGGGTTTCTGGTCTGGTTTAGAAGGTGCCACTACCAAGAGTATTGAAAGGCAAAAAAAAAAAAGAGCAAAAACCAGCCAACTTCTATATCCTAAAGAGCACATTTGCAGCAAAGCACATTGCATTTAGCATTTGTTTTTCGTTTGCCTTTAGTGGCACATTTGCAGCATTAATCCAAAGTGACCAAGTGCTCCGCTGTGGTCCGACAGGACATTTACATAAAAACCTTTTTTTTTTCCACGACTAATAGCTCAAACCACTACAATTTGCATTTATATAGGTCCCTTCATAGCGCCATGATTTGGTGCCTTTGCCCGTGATAAAATAAACCTCCTTTGGCCTTGAGTTACTGGCCTGCTGCCACCCGTGTAAGCTTGGCTGCTTTTAATGAGAGCCGAAATCCCCAAAATGGACTGAAACAATCATCCGGGATAAGCGGCATGTTTTCAAAAAGCGCCAACATGCTTGCCCTTTACCTATTCGAGAGGTCACACGTTTGATATCTAGTCAATACTTTGTCTTTTTTTTTTTTTTTAACTAAAATGCAAAAGGACAGCTATGGCTGAAAATCAAGCAGGGGTTCTCAACCTGGGATCCGGGGGAGCCCGGTGGTCCACCAGCAGTAGCTTGGTGATCCGCACATTATTTGCAATAAATATTCAATTTTCCACCAACGACAAAAGATCTCTTACATTTGACATATTATATATATATTGCATTACATCACAAAGACAGACAGTAAAAGATGGGGAAGGTACAGACTACAGACAACAACTTTTGAAAAATATTAGTACCACCTCATGCAAATGCCTCCAACACTGTTCCGGAAGGTCTCCAAAGGAGGAGAAAACCCATGAATAAGGAAATGAAAGTCTGCCATGTGAGACTGAGAATAAAACGACCCCCACCCCGCCCCAACCCCATCGTCACACCTTCTTCTCTCTCAGCGGGTTGCTTAATCATTAACATCAAATCCATGTGATAATCAGTCAAGCTTTAAAAAAATATATATCAACCCAATTACACACAGAGCTAGGTAGCCCTCTAACAATGGCACTATCGCATTAAGCGCCCTTGCCTTTCCCATAAGAACCAAAGTAGATTTTTTTTTTTTTTTTTTTTTTACTAGCATTAAGCTCACGGCAAATCATTCATAATAAAAAAAAAAAAATAACGCAATGACACTCTTCTCAGGATGGACATTTGACTCTATCGTCTTGATCAACATTGGTGAAAATAGACACTGGTTAATTTTAAATGCAAAATATATTTACAACTAAAACAATTGTAAAACTGTATATACTACTATATACAGTATATGTAATATATAAACGAGAATAATTACTATATATAAAATATATAAGATGGAATAATTGTTGACTTTTTCTGGCAGCGAGCAGGTGAAAAGTGACCGACAGTGACTCTACTGATCAAGGATGAAAAAAACAAAAAACATTTTATTGAAGCTCGTTCAGCCCTTACACAACTAATTCATGCCAATAGTTAAAAAAAAAGTGTCGTTTTAGAATGGGGTCTTTTGATTAAAAGTTAGCGGGCATGGGTCACTCAAAGGAAATAGGCTATGGCTGAAAATCAAGCAGGGGTTCTCAACCTGGGATCCGGGGGAGCCCGGTGGTCCACCAGCAGTAGCTTGGTGATCCGCACATTATTTGCAATAAATATTCAATTTTCCACCAACGACAAAAGATCTCTTACATTTGACATATTATATATATATTGCATTACATCACAAAGACAGACAGTAAAAGATGGGGAAGGTACAGACTACAGACAACAACTTTTGAAAAATATTAGTACCACCTCATGCAAATGCCTCCAACACTGTTCCGGAAGGTCTCCAAAGGAGGAGAAAACCCATGAATAAGGAAATGAAAGTCTGCCATGTGAGACTGAGAATAAAACGACCCCCACCCCGCCCCAACCCCATCGTCACACCTTCTTCTCTCTCAGCGGGTTGCTTAATCATTAACATCAAATCCATGTGATAATCAGTCAAGCTTTAAAAAAATATATATCAACCCAATTACACACAGAGCTAGGTAGCCCTCTAACAATGGCACTATCGCATTAAGCGCCCTTGCCTTTCCCATAAGAACCAAAGTAGATTTTTTTTTTTTTTTTTTTTTTGCCAAATAGGGCGGATTGGAGCGTCGGAGTTGTGGTTAACTGTGTGGCTCAATCTCATCAAAATGAGAGGTAGTCAGGCCTGCAGAGGGTCATAAATCACGGGACTTTCCCAGCCACTCGGCCCAGCATGCCGGCCTCCCACACAGGGGGGACGACGAGGCCGCAGTCTGATTGACTCCTGAGGCCTCAAGAGGGCGGAGAAAGGTGAGAGTACCCTGTGACTTAATTACAGCGGAGACAGACTCACACTTGGTAGTTAAAGTCCGCAGTTAGATCGTGAAAAAAAAAGAAAAAATCTGATTGCAGTCATTCCAAGGGATGGACATTTGACTCTATCGTCTTGATCAACATTGGTGAAAATAGACACTGGTTAATTTTAAATGCAAAATATATTTACAACTAAAACAATTGTAAAACTGTATATACTACTATATACAGTATATGTAATATATAAACGAGAATAATTACTATATATAAAATATATAAGATGGAATAATTGTTGACTTTTTCTGGCAGCGAGCAGGTGAAAAGTGACCGACAGTGACTCTACTGATCAAGGATGAAAAAAACAAAAAACATTTTATTGAAGCTCGTTCAGCCCTTACACAACTAATTCATGCCAATAGTTAAAAAAAAAGTGTCGTTTTAGAATGGGGTCTTTTGATTAAAAGTTAGCGGGCATGGGTCACTCAAAGGAAATAGGCCTGGGCAGCAATTACATGCTCGCGGTTTGTTTGTTTGGCCCGTGGAGTCCCTCCTGGCTCGTTCCTGGGACACTCCTTTAGGATGGAGCAGATAAGTGCTGCTAGTGGATGATAAAACTAATAGTAGATATCCACATTCCTCCCATAGCTCCTTTGATGTGTTTTTGTGTGCGTGTGTGTGCTACAATAAAATTGCAGTTAGTCACAAAAAGCTTGGGGACTATAAAAATGAAGAGGCGAGGACTCTATCAGTTGGGGGATAGCAGTGGGCATCAGGGGGTCTCCGAGAATAGTGGGGGTGAGCGCGACAGGTGAACCTGGTTTGCTGGTCCTCGACTCCGTTTGATGCGCCGCTTAGATGGAGGGTGTGAGGAAGTGACAAGGTCGAAATGAACCCGGGGCTTTTATAGTCATAGCCCATTCAAATATCCAACGTATTGAGCCACGCAGTGTCATGATATCCACATCAGAACAAAAATACTTAAATTTACTTCTAAACAAACCCTAAACCTCTAATCATAATCTAACTCCAACCCCCAACCTTAAATTATGTCCTGGTTTTTAACTAATCATACGATGGGCAAAAAATATTTTTTTAAATGCTATTGGTGCATGAAAATTTAGACTTCACAATTTGAAATTCACATTAGTGATTGAAAAGTAACGAAACCATATTACACCACCTAACTATTGACCTCACTACGGTCTTCCTAAACCTCAACCAAACCCTAAACCTTTACTCTCTATCTATCTAGCTCGCTAGCTATCTAGCTAGCGAGCTAGATAGATCTATTAGCTAGCTAGCGAGCTAGATAGATAGCTAGATAAATAGATATCCACGGACCACCCAAAATGGCTCCACGATACACTTTGGGGTCCCCCGAGCCACCAGTTGACATTCATTGCTTTATATGATTTAGGGTGTGTTGAGAGTTAATTTCCCTTCTCGGTGTCTCAGATGATAAAAATCAGTTAAGATGTTAAAAATAAAAATCACGTGTGATGCATCTAACCCAAATGCCATGCGTTTTGATGTCTTACCAGCACGACATTTAAAGCGTAATAACGTGTGGAAAAAAACAATTGTGAGCTAATGAAGGTGTCACGGCTGCATGCTAATGCTAATACATTGTCTGTATTTGAGCTGACGACATGATGTGGATTGACGTAATGAGTGCGTTCATCCTGTTCCACGCACTTAGCTGCTCACATCCCCGCCGAGGGTGGGGGGGAATCAAGTCCACCGGATAATAACGAGCATAAAACGTGCCGGCGGCGAATCAAGTCAACGGCGAACCCACTGCCGTCCCGCTTGCCACTTGCACAAAAGGTCAGGGTTCACACTCTTGACCCCTCGCCGACCTTTGCCTCCCAAATGCACCGGCAGGAAATAACACTTTCCGTCGTCCAAAACGGTTCCCGGATTGACTGATTGCGCTTATCATTTGACGGATTCGCTCCGCTTCTCTTTCCCTGTCTACACACCGCAACCTACAACGCCGCCCCCCCCACCGTCCCACCACTCTTGTCGCTGCCTGGCGCTCATAATTTGACTTTTTTATCACCTCGCACTGAGAGAGGGACGCGCCGCCATCCGTCACCACAGCCGCGCGCTGACAGCTGCTCGCACATGCATGGATTTTTACATTTGACTCAATCGGCGGAATTACTTCACTGTAACCGATTCGATATTCCGCAAATGAGCCGACCGGGTGGCGGGCGCGGGCGACACATAGACACACACGCGCGCGCCTTCATTGATTTCGCTGGGCCTCGGAGCTCGAATACAAAAACACAATTCATCATTTGAATTTTCGGCTTCACGTGTTCTGGTGCAGGGGTGCGGCCGTGATTCAAATGATTAGCTCCTCAGTAAGCTTTTCAGAAGCCTGAAAGCGTTCCTGGTCATTTTGAATCGCGTGCGTCGGAGGAGGGAAACATCTAAAACATGCTGGGGTGCGATTCTGAAGGAACGGAGTTGGTGAACACGGTTGTGGTGCTTTAGTTTATAGGAAAGCATCATTTTAGGAATCATTATATGATGAATACAATAATTAGCATCCCTGTCTTGGGCTGAATGATTTTGAACAGTATAATTGCGATTTTTTTCCCCTCAATATTAAGATTGCGATTTAATGTGCAATTTTTTTTTAATCCACTTCCCATCTTTTTTTAACAAACACAAGACACTAATATGTATTAATGAATAATAGCAGAATCAATAAATGCCAATGAACAAAAAAATTATGATGAAGCACTTTTTATACATCTCCTTCAATTTGAGTTGTTAACACTTTGACTTGCATTCTTTTAAGCGTTCACCAAGATAAATCAGATTACAACAGTAGTGAGAACAAATTTGTCGCTTTATCACGTTAACTTTTCACATTTCAGCAAACAATTATATGTAAACAAGTGGACCGGCACACTATGGACCCTACTTTTAGTAGACTGGCCCCCCGTGTGCTCGACATAAAGACGGGCGTATAACTTCATTGCCGAATTTGTATTTAAAGACAGAGGAAGGGCTAAATGTTTTTTCAAGGGGCTTTTATTTTGTTTGCGGCCTTTTATGTCTTGCTTGCGTGTGCGTATCGTGCACGCACGTGCGGGCGGGCGTGCGAGCGCGGCAGCGAAAAGAGGGAACGGAAAAGAGGGGGAGAGCGTTCTCAATTTCCTTCTAAAAAGAAAATTCATTTGCAGTTGCTAATGTAATGTCATCGTTGTGTTTACCGAGCGTGGATGATGTATAGGGGATGTTGCATTGAGTGAGACTGCTTAATGATGCATAGAATTAAGTCTGTGGCTTTCAGCTGAGCTCCCATACCGCCCGCCCCACCCACAGGCGCGCACACGCACACACACACGCACGCACACTCCCTACTTCCTCCTGTTTTACCTCTTTTTTTTTTAATCCACACCCTCCTCGTCGTCCTCCTCCTCCTCTTCGTCCTCCTCACCTCGCAGCCTCTCTCTTCTTTCCATTCCCGTCGTGGACTGTTGGCCACACGTTGCTCTGTGCTCCGCTGCCTTACTCCATCCATCACTGGGGGGTGTGCAAGGAGGTGGGGGGGGTAGTCGTATAAAGACGAGGAGTAAAAATAACATCCAGTTAAAGAACAATAAGCAGGATGAAAACACACATTGGTTGCTTGTACAGCGAAAAAAAACAACTTGTATTGTGGGGAGGGGGCAAAAGCGGTAATTTAAGTTGCAACCATTTAATTTAATTATTTATTTATTTGTTTATTTTACATTTACGGCAACAATTTTAATGGTACAACAAAGCAAGCAAATTTGTTCCAATACAATTTCAATTTATTGGAACGTTTATTAGGTACACATGATATCAAAAATCTACACACCCCTGTTCAAATGCCAAGTTTGGGGAATATAAAAGAAATATGACCTAGATAGATTGTTTCAAAACTTTTTTCCAAATGTGACCTATGAATTTTTCGTTGACTCTTTTCAAGAGTGGAACGCCTAAAAACGGAAGTAATGTAGTTGCACAAGTGCCCACACCCCATTATAACTGACATGTGGTCATGTTCTGAATTCAGCAATCACATTTAAAATCACACATATTCCCCCCCCCCCCCCACATGTGATTTGGAGTTTTTTGTGGTCCGGTGACACTTGGATCTTTTGGCCAAAATTCCAAAAAGTATCTTTGACTCAGCACAACACTGCTCATCACCAAAATAACAGGCGGTTTATATTCAAATTTGACTTGTTTTAATCATCTTCGTAGCGCCAAAACCCATCACTTGAACGGGGCTGTGTCGACTTTTAATACCCAGTGTTCATGAACATATCTGACTTCACAAAAAATACAATAGATCATGCGTATGGAAATGTCTAATATTTTGGGTCAGAGTGGTAGAAGAGTGTCAATCAAAGCTGAACAACTGGATCCCATTGGAATGTGTTGGTGTGCTTGGCGGTGTCAGGTGAGTGTTCAATTCAAATCAAGAAATATTGTAATTATGAGTAGAATATAGTAGATATGTAACTTTTAGAAATATATTTGAGATCTTTACATCTTGAGTGTGAAGAAGAAGTTAGGGTAGTAGTAGTATGAGTCGTGTGTTCTTCTTCAGTTGTGTCAGCATGATTAGATTATACAGTGTTGCCTCCTTGTGGCCAAGGTGGGCACACCACAAGGAAGAGCAAAATGAGTTGAATTGCAGCGTTAAATCGTAATATGCAAACAGTTTGATTACTTTTTAATGATGTTAAAATAATCTCTGTTTTGTATTGGCCAGTATTGTCGAGTGCTATTTTTCCTTATTAAGAAGAAATGTGGCATTTCCATTCATTTTAAGGTGATTTGAGACCCAGACATAGTCACGGGAAAACTCAACTATGTGTACAGGAGCCATTAAAATGGCAGTTTTGCACAAAATGTTCACTTTGAAGTGTGTAACATTTACCCAATAGGAGAGGGGTAAGGTCTCGTTAGGACGCACACCCGAAAAAAAAAAACCAAAAACACATGCACGCTGTCAGACATCATTTTGCGTGTGTGTGTGTGTGTGTGTGTGTGTGTGTGTGTGTGTGTGTGTGTCTGTGTTGATTTTCTCTCCATTTCACTCAGTCACTAAGTCAGTCCGGCTATGATGCGTTCTGTCCAGCCCCATACATCATCCCCGTCGTCTTTCTCACACACACACACACACACACACACACACACACACACACACACACACACACACACACAGAATTATTATTTCTCTGACGAGCTAGTGCTTGAAAACAAATCCATTTCTCTGGCCATCAATTTATCATTTGGAATGGCGGAGTCACAGTTGAGTTGTAAGGGGTGGCGGGCACGTGCGCGCGCGTGCATTTGCACTTGTACGCGCGCGCGCGCACGTGTTTGTGCATATGAATGTGAAGAAGTAGATCTGCAAGTGAATCGTTGTGTTTGAGAGATCACTGTGAATTTGGGAGAATTTGACGTGCGCGTGGGCGTGCGCGCGCGTGTGTGCGTGTCCTTTTTCACCTGACGTCTGTGATAATTTATCACTTCTCCTAGCTTGGCTGACAAACTATTTGCAGGAAAATGAGTTTTTCCGCTACGGATTTGTCCTCTGGGAATAGAAAAAGGGGAGCTGCTGTGTCGTGTGTGTCTGTGTGTGTGTGTTTTATTCCATCACATAGAGATGAATGTTTGTACACACACACATCTACACACACTCATAAGGACTTGAGGTCTCCAGTATTTATTGGGGGGGAGTAGAAGGAGGAGGGGAGGTGCTTGAAGATAAATGAGGTAAATTAATAGAGTCACTGAGGGAAAAGATCCGCTTCCGCACCAGCAGATCTGCTAGTGACGCACGCACTCACACACACACACACCTACCTCTGCCCCCCC
>NW_017805507.1:89054-100887 GCF_001891065.2 Hippocampus comes
CACACACACACACACACACACACACACACACACACACACACACACACACACACACACACACACACAGAATTATTATTTCTCTGACGAGCTAGTGCTTGAAAACAAATCCATTTCTCTGGCCATCAATTTATCATTTGGAATGGCGGAGTCACAGTTGAGTTGTAAGGGGTGGCGGGCACGTGCGCGCGCGTGCATTTGCACTTGTACGCGCGCGCGCGCACGTGTTTGTGCATATGAATGTGAAGAAGTAGATCTGCAAGTGAATCGTTGTGTTTGAGAGATCACTGTGAATTTGGGAGAATTTGACGTGCGCGTGGGCGTGCGCGCGCGTGTGTGCGTGTCCTTTTTCACCTGACGTCTGTGATAATTTATCACTTCTCCTAGCTTGGCTGACAAACTATTTGCAGGAAAATGAGTTTTTCCGCTACGGATTTGTCCTCTGGGAATAGAAAAAGGGGAGCTGCTGTGTCGTGTGTGTCTGTGTGTGTGTGTTTTATTCCATCACATAGAGATGAATGTTTGTACACACACACATCTACACACACTCATAAGGACTTGAGGTCTCCAGTATTTATTGGGGGGGAGTAGAAGGAGGAGGGGAGGTGCTTGAAGATAAATGAGGTAAATTAATAGAGTCACTGAGGGAAAAGATCCGCTTCCGCACCAGCAGATCTGCTAGTGACGCACGCACTCACACACACACACACCTATCTCTGCCCCCCCCGCTCCCCCTCCCTCCTTGTCATCCCCTTGAGCCCCCGTTTGCCCTCCTGCAAGATGACAAATGTAACAGTGGGCCACACAGCCATCAGAGCAGAATGTCAGCTTAGATCAACACCGGCAGGAAAGCAAATATCACAACATCAACACTGCATTACAAGTGTGTGTGCGTGCGCGCGCGTGTGCGTGCGCGCACGTGTAGCTGCCATTACGACAATGGCTGAACCGGGGGTCACTGGATTCCATTCTCACTTTCAAGCTCATCAAGCAAGATATTGACAATGTGCTTGGCGGAGAATTACACAACAGTAAAGGCCTAATTAGGCGGCCGTTACCCTGGGCCATCCATAATCGTCCCAACACGGCGCAGGGGTGGGTGGGACGGCGCCCCCCCCCCCAAAAATAAATCTCACCCCCCCACCACCACCACCCTGTTAACATTACTGTGTTAACATTTCTCTCCACTTTATTGTCCCCTGGCATCGGCTAAACAGCCAACGTCAGCAGCCAGTCAGTGTAACGAATGTAATAAGTAGTCCATTTGTGGAGTTAAAAAAAGACTTGGAAAAGATGCTAATAGATTTTTTTTTTTTTTAAATGTGTGTTTTTTTTTTCAGGAGATAATTATTTCTGCACCATTGTGCAAATGCCACAAGGACAGTTTCAAAGAAAAATGGGCTGTTTTCTGTGTGTGAATGGCCACCAAAAGTGTTTAAAATAGCAAACGATGCAACATGTGTAATCACTCAAGAGGCAGTTCAATTAAACCAACTAAAGTCAGTTTTGTAGAAAAGATGATTTGTCAAATTGAATCGCCCCCCCCATGCCGAAATTGTGTGTTTTGTTTTTTAATCAGGAAAAATAGCACTTAAAAATATACTGATTTAACCTTTTCATGCACCCTTTAACCTGATAACATGATAAGCTGTCCACTGTGGTAACCGCTGTCCATGAAAGGGTTAATAGAACGTAAAGCATGAAACAGTTTGTACGTCATAATTAAATCCATCCATCCATTTTCTAGTCCGCTTATCCTCACAAGGGTTGCGGGCATGATGAAGCCTATCCCAGCTATCTTCAGGCAGTACGTGGGGTATACCCTGAACTGGTTGTCAGAGTACATCTCAACGAACAACCATTCGCGCTCACAATCACACCCAGGGACAATTTAGAGTGTTCCATTAACCTGCCATGTATGTTTTTGGACTGTGGGAGGAAACCGGAATACCCGGAGAAAACCCACGCAGGCCCGGCTGGGGAGAACATGGAAACTCTACACAGGAAGGACGGAGCCGGAATCGAACCCTGCACCTCTGCACTGTGAGGCGGATGTGCTAACCAATCGACCAACGTTCCGCTCATGACTAAATGCTGCAATCCAATTCAAAGTGCTGCTCTTTCTGGTGTGGCTTTCTTGGCCACCAGGAGGCAGCAAAGTATATTACAGTCAAAGAGACACAAACAAAGAAGAATAAACTCCAATCAGACTATTAGTCAGGAGGTTGTTGTAATATTAGGATAAATAATACATGCCTGTGAGTATTGTTTATTATTATATTATCTTTAGGCGTGTGTTGTTCTATCATCTGTGTACAAATATCCATTGTTTGAAGGGTTGTAAAAATCGGTACTATCAATGCTAATCGTCGGCATGTCATTGACATTTCCGTCCCTGTAAGCATTAAGCTAGCAGGGGCTGTTCATAAGGTAACAGTTTTTTGTGTTTTAAATACACAAAATGTATTTCTCTCTCTCTACATACACACACACATACATATATATATATATATATATATATATATATATATATATATATACATATATATATACATACATACATACATACACACACACACGTATATTGGGGTGTCACAATAACAAAATTTGATCAGATAATCGTTTCATTTGAAAGATGCGAGTGCATCGAATCGAATCACTCCATTTTAGAATAATTGAGATAGTTATCGATGAGTCTTTTATGGGAGAGACATATGTTATAATCCATAAGGAAGTCATTGCATCATACGATGGGACGAAATTGTCGCCATATGGAGGATGGCCATGTTTGGGGTTGGTGATGCTCGTCTTCCATCTTGTCATGTCTTGACCTCCCACCACCACCATCTGTTTTGCTCCCTCATCTCTTTCTCTTCATCTCAGCCATCCACCTTTGTCCGTCCCATTGTCCCCTTCCCGCGGCCCCCATTTCCGCTTTGGGTTTGCCCTCTAACCCTGCCACCCCTCCTCATCCCCTCCCTTTCGACTCCCATCAGCACCCCAAATCTTCTTGTTCTTCTCTTAAAGCTCACTACCCCCCACCCCCACCCTCCATCCTCGTTCCCAGTCTTTTTGGGGGGCTAATAACTGATGCCAGCGAGCGGTACACAAAATCCCAGCATGCCGGCCTTTGAGCGGCGCACAATGGCACGCAGGCTGTTAGCAACAGGGAGGCTCGGACCCGCGACTGATGTTCAGGCCACATGGGTAGATGAAGCCAGCACCTTCGCATCAGTCGTAGGAGGTGACCAAGTACTGTCTATTTTATCTGTTGTCATCATTAACGAATTTGGCTTTTTTGTTTGTTTGTTTTCACCACTTCACAACATTCGTAAATCTACTGTTACCTCAGTACAGCATATGAGTACTTTAGATGATTAAGGCACATGAGAAGGTATCAGGATGTGGGAAACAAATGCACCGCATGCATCCGATGGACACACTCTGGTAATTGCGACATCAGAGCAACTGGCCGAGCTTGTCCTGCTGCCTGGGCGTCACACGCCGTTTCCATGGAGAGAAGAAAAGGACCAGTAGTGGGGACTCGAAACACAGCACGAGTGGTGTCCAGCACATACTATGAAAGTCATTACAATCCAACGTATGATATTCACATGGGTTGGCCACTGGGGGGCAGGCGGCAGCATAAGCCTCTCAAAGCAACTCGGTAAGCCGCAGTATTATTTGTTGTTTTTCCATCGAGGATAAAGAATACATGCCTGGGAATGTTGCTGTAGTATATGTCTATATGTGTTGTCAAATAATGAGTAAACAGTTCAATTTGTTTTGAAATTCAGTTTGTTCATTTTTAGAAAATAAATCGACAGATTTTGTGTCTTCTTCATTTGATGAAAAAATAAGTGACTTTTCGAATTCTGCTTGGCATGATTTGGATGTTAAATATGTTTGTAGAATAATCTTAAAAAAATTTTAAAAAATCATGATTTATTGCGGCGATCCAATTCAGTGTGCTGCTCATTCTGGTGTACCCGCCTTGGCCACCGGAAGGCAGTGTAAAACAGCCATGCAAAGACAAACACAGAAGAACAGACTTTGTCTTCGACAGTAATGCTACTCAGTAATTTATTGTAATAATTTAAGAGAATAAAGAATATACGCACTGTAAAAAAAACACAACTTGTATTATTTTGGGCTAAAATTGTCATTTAAATTGGAACAACTGTAAAATATAAATTTGTGACATTTTTGGCAACGTTAGCACAACAAAGCTAGCGAGTTGTTCGCCCAAAACAATTTGCTGAGTTGTAAATTTAAGTTGGGGGACAATACAAGTGACAATTCGCTCTGAAAACCTTTACATCTTTCTTGAAAATGCAGCAAAGCCAATTTTGATATTATCAATGCCAATACCAAGTTACTGGTCATCTCATTTTATGTTAGCATTAAGCTAAGCTAAGTGTAATTCTCGATATTTTATGAATGGTTTGACACTAAATTTCAACATGGGAGTGGCATTAAAACAGCTTGAAAGCTCCTTTTTTAAAAATGATGATAAAATGCTCACTGTTTGCCAAACTGCTGCTCATTGTGAAGTGACTTGAGTAGAATTCCACGAAGAGGAAACGTGAAATGTGTGTTTTCAGCACTTGGGAGGAATGCGTATGGGGCTAATGGGCTCATCAATAGCGAGGCTATTATGACCTCATTATCTGCCTCATCTCGACTCACTGACCACAAACACACATGCGCCCACTTATAAAATTGTCATTAAGTGGGCTTTTCCCCGGGAAGCATTCATCTCAAGGGGGGGGAGGGGGGGGGGCCTCCGGGTGCGTGCTGCAGGAACGCACGCAACGGAAGAAGCACGAGCGCTCCCGCCGCTGCCGAAACAACTTTATGTCTTTGTTTGAATTTGCTTTGTATTTTACCGCGGGCTTTGTGCTTCGTCACCTTTGTCTTTCAGGTGTATTTATTTGTATATATTTTTGGGGGGTTGGGGGGAAGGAGCCCAAAAATGACCCAGTCAATGAAGCTCGTTAAACACGTTGTACAGTGTGCCCGTTCGGAAGTGTTGGTGTGACCTTTCACCTCGTATTGACACCTGTCCCCGCAGGTCACCGGGCATTTTTTGTCTGCTTGCAAATCCGGAGAGACAACGACAACACCGCCCCCCCCCCCATGCGCCCTGCGAAGTTTGATCTTTACAATATTATCACATGATTGCATATAAATAATTGAGATTCAAATGCAAGTGTTTGCAAAATACTTTTATCGAAATAAAGTGGGAGCTGTTTCTTATATCGTGATGATAAATGAGTGGAACAAAATATGATTTAAAAAAAAATCACATCTAGCGATAGTTATGATTTATATGACATTGTAAAAATGGATCTTTGTCTTTTTTTTAATTAATCGTATCGAAGATCGTATTTTTACACGTTTACATAATGTGGCCAGTGAGGGCTTTAAAAAAAATCTTTATTGCTCGACCCATTAACATTGGAGATTATGCACTAAAACGATCCCTAATCAGTTGTTTTCCACATGACATGCATTTCTATTGTATTTTGAAAGCTAGAATTAAATGACAACACTCTTACGGTTTTTGTAATAATAAATCATTTTCATTAAGAATATGCAGCATTTTTTTTTTTTTTAATGATCACATTTTCATTTAAAAGTTCTTGACAGTCCCAAATACAATTGCACTCACTCATTTTACAGTTACAATGTTTTGGGTGTCATCAAATTCGAATCGAAAAACAATTAACAACAAAATTATAACCGCTTTGTGGTACTTAACGCTTTTTATATGACTACGTGTTGCGCCATGTACAACACTCGGTACGGGTGGTGGTTTTAAGTGTTTGTTTTTTTTAATGGATGGAGTTGTTTTTTTTTTTATACAGAACACTAAATCTCGAACCACTTCTAAATTTTATATACAAGCGTACGTGTGTGTGTGTGTGTGTTTGCGTGTGTCCCTCGGCAAAAGAACCCTATCATTACGCGAAATAATCCACACGGTATCATGACGGTTTGATAGCAATCTGTAGTTGTTTTTCTAATCCCTTGTTAAACTCCCGCTCACCTCGCTCCTTCTGTGTTGACAACTTGTCCCTGCAGGCGTCATTTTAAGTGTGTGCGTGCGCGCGTGTGTACGTGCGCGCGCATTTATATAGAAACACTCGGCCCCATTGTCTTGTATTAGAGGAAGAAAAAGACTTCAGTCACCAGTGAAGAAGCTCCACACATTTCGCTTCTTGCGCTTTTTTCCTTAAAAAAAAATTAGGGAAAAGGACCACCACCCCACGTGCGCAAACAAAAAAAAAAAAAAAGACCATCTGTGCACGACTGAGAAAAATATTATTAAGTCATAAAAAGCGCGCACACACACACACACACACACACACACACACACACACTAACTGTACTGCAGGCAAGACAGCCAACCTTCGTTTCAAAATACAATGACGTCATAAAATACTCAATTAAAAGCCATCCATTAAAATCCATTTCCGATACGCTTATAGTCTGAGCAATATTAAAAAAAAGCAAGAAACCATTTTCAATTTTAAGCCTGTGTGTAATTTAAAAACGCACTTATTGAAACATTGATAACAATGAGACCTAAAGAGTACTGCAGACAAGACAGCCAACCTTTGTTTCAAAATACAATGACGTCATAAAATACCCAATTAAAAGCCATCCATTAAAATCCATTTCCGATAAGCTTATAGTCTGGGCAATATTAAAAAAAAAGCAATAAACCATTTTCAATTTTAAGCCTGTGTGTAATTTAAAAACGCACTTATTGAAACATTGATCACAATGAGACCTAAAGAACTCTTGACATAGGTACAAATATGTTTTCCCATTTGCTCATATGCTGTAAATTATTTGCATTACAATATAAAAACTCTAATACATATATTGCCATGACAATTCTTCTTTAAAAATTACAAATAAAGTCATGAAAGGGATTACAAATGTAATAATATAAGTGCAGGAAAAAAAAAGTGTGACTGCAGAAATAAACGTACTAATCATACATATACATGAATGAAATATTTAAATCGAGTTGTCAAACAGCTATTAAAATGATTACACTGATTTGAAAATATCTACAAAAAGAACAAAAAGACACACACTCATCCCTTTATAAATACAGTCCTAAACGGATTACAAATGTAATAATATAAGTGCAGGAAAAAAAAAGTGTGACTGCAGAAATAAACGTACTAATCATACATATACATGAATGAAATATTTAAATCGGGTTGTCAAACAGCAATTGAAATGATTACAATGATTTGAAAATATCTACAAAAAGAACAGAAAGACACACACTCATCCCTTTATAAATACAGTCCTAAACGAAAGTATATAAAACACAAAACAAGGAACATATAATTTGAAAAACAGTCATAAAATTCCGTTTAAAAATGTACATTATAAAAACGCCATTAAAACAATGACTGTTGGATTGCAACGAAATTAATATTCACTTTTAATTCCATTTTATGGTCGTGCAAGAGGGAAAAACGCACTTTGGCGCATTGTTATTGTCACCGTATTCAATATTTCTTTTTAAACGAAAGTTACATATTGTGCATGAATTATATTTTATTAATTACAGATTGTCCTATATCGTGCACACAATGAGATATTCAATTCCGGCTATTGCGTCACATTCACTAATTCATAATCACCTGCAAATAAGTGACATCTTTTTATTAGTAAAACCAAAAGCGTCAATCAAGTGGCGGGCAATTACAGGAAATGAACAACTTCTTTCCAAAAAAAATGTTACGATATGAAAGTTGGGTAAACGTGTAAAATCTCACCCTGATAGGGGCGGGGTGGGTGGGGGGAGCGGCATTAACAAACAACTTGAATTCTTTTCGTAATAATAAATCAGAAATGTCTCTGTCGGTCTGAGGTGTGCTCGAGCTGTCAGCTCTGAAAATGCTGATGGATCGACGCAAATCACACACTAAATTGCGTGTGAAGGCGCACTTGCGCGCGCGCGTGTGTGTGTGTGTGTGTGTGTGTGTGTGTGTGTGTGTGTGTGTGTGTGTGTGTGTGTGTGTGTGTGTGTGTGTGTGAGAGTGTGGCTCCTCCCCCTTTCCAGCCTTCGTCCAAACAGCTGCGAGGCGTCCTCCGGTGCGCGCTCCCGTTTCGATAAAACGCGTGGCGATGCGCAAGCAGCTCGCAAACACGCAGGCCACGCGCACAAACGTACGTACGCACGCCACCGGGAGAGCGAACTCAACATTTTGGATATTAGCGCGCAGGGAATCGCCGTTTTTCACTCGCGGGCGGCAAAAGGTAAGAAGGTTGCTCGTTCGGCGTGTGTAAAAACGTGTCATAGTTTATTTGGGAGGCGCGAGGTTGATTGTGTGACGTAAGCGGCGTGCATCTTGTTTGTCAAGAGCGTTTGGATTTGGATTTAGGTGCACTTTTGAGGGTTAAAAGATGACGCCAATGATAAATAATGAGCCTGGAACACAGCTTTAATTGAAAACGAATAAGACCGTTGTGGTTTAAATAGGAAACGATGCGCAATTTGGGGTATTTGTCATAAAATAAAAAATGAATGCAACTCTATGAATGTGCAAAGAAACGTGTAATCGGGCTAACTTTTGTTTCCGACTTGTCATGTTAGCGTTTGTTGTTCCACGTAAAACATCAACACGTTATAAAATTTTCGCAGTAATTGTTTTTTTTCCCTACGTAATCTAAGATTCAAGACTGATATTGTCATAGAAAATATATATATTTTTAAACACGTTTAACCGTGCAATGACTCACATCTCACAGGCCGTAACACAATAGAAAAGGTCATTTAATTGTAGCGGATACTTATTCGAGGAAACAAAAAGTGGAGTGGAATTAGTTTTTGGGGTTGAGAACGATAAATATATGGTGTTACTACACTGAAAAAAAATGGTGTGTTGAATTTACTCAATTTTATTTCGTCAAATGGTTGCATGAAATAAGATCATCTGGATCCAGATACATTTTCTCAGTAGACTGATACCTTACTTGTAATGTAGTTGAAGCCAGATGCTTTTCCTTTTCAACACACCATTTTTTTCAGTATATTACATTTAGTTTAAAAAAAAAAAAAAAAAAAAAAAAAAGAAGTAGAATGAGTTTTTTTTTTCGTTAAGAATCCGTGCTTAGTCAGGTAAAATCTCTTTTTAAAAGTGCGGTCACTTCTTGTAATAGTATTACTACTATTTAATTGGAACATAATGAGTAAATTAAGTTATGAAGTAAAAAAGGGAAAATCTCATCTGCTTTTTTTTCTTCGCTTGATGACGAAAACAATGCTATAAACAACTTCAAAAATTTGATAATTTAGTCTAAAAAGATGCATTACAATGAAAAAGCGGCTTTTTTTCTTTACTCAATTATTAAGTGGCTCAGCTTTTACGACTACTAATCTTTGCATCAATATGAAAAATACCAAATCGTTTTTGGTATCACATATGATTGAGTACAATTGATGACTACATCTTATTAGTGGTAAATGTTAAGAATCTTTTTTAATCACATCTTATCGATTCGATAAATGACGGATCTTTTTTTTTTTTTTTTTTTTTACACCGTGATGAAAGTGAGAGAAATACTGCAAATGATGCCTCAAATATTTAACCAAAAAACAAATATACTGTTGTTGCGACATAAAAACGAAAGACTCCAATCACCAACTTTGATGTTGGCATTTCTCTCAGTGACAGCGACTAATAATCATAATTCCTTCCGTGGTCTGATCACATTTTACACTCCTCTTACGTTGGATAATGTCACATTTAAAACGGTGAAATTACTCAACACAATCTCATTAAAACAGCTGCGAAATGGGGTGAAGAGAGTTTCCCCAATGTCGTGATAGCATTTAGCGGTTAGCTAACATCTAGTTTCATACTTCATGAATCCTGTCCAAATTAAATGGTCTTTTTGTTTATTTTAGAATGAGCTTTTGGTGGGATTTGAAAAAAAAAAAACATTTTAAAACTCTGAATGAACACCAGCCAAGTGTTTGTTCTGCCTCTCGAACACACAACATACGCAAGAAATCCACGTCAATATTGTTAGCCTAATAGCCTTTCGCAGAGCTTAAATAGAGGTGAATGAACAAATTCACAGAAGTTAAAGAAAAAAAAATGTCCCCAAATAAACGTTAGTCCGAAAGATTAAGTGCACATATATTGTACATCAAAGTTAAACACAACTGAACTGTACTTAACAAATGTAGTGCGCTGTATTAAGAAATAAATATTTGTCACATTATGTCCAAATGGAACATTTCATTCAGTGATTCTTTTTTGCCCAGTTGCCTGCATAAAAAACAGAAATAAAAGAAACACAAACTGAGCAAGCACATTGATATTTTGTTTCGATAAAAAACATCGAAATAAATAAAATAAACACAAACTGAGCAAGCACATTGATATTTTGTTTTGTCACAGTTGTGACAGGAAATGAAAAATGTAGGCAGATCTACTATGATGCGAACGACACGTGATAGGTGATGGCAAGTGTTGTGTTGCTGCAGAATTGGACTGGCCGTCCTCATGCCCGTAGAGGCAGGCTGGCCGTGCAGGCAGTAGAAGAAGAAGAAAAGAAGAAGAAGAAGAGGAAGTGAAAAAAGGGGGACAGGGTGGAGGACAAGAGTGTGCTGACGTTTGGCTGGTGGGCGTGCAGGGAGCAACATCTCAGGGATATGTCCACTGGCAGTACAAGAGGTAAATACACAACAGCCGCGAAAGTGCGTTGCGAGGACCACGAGTGGCAAACGAGCTCCCTCTTCTGGTTTGTGAAAGAATCACTGAATTAAACGCAAATACAATTAACATTTAAAATAGATGAAACGCAATATTTGAATCTTATAGCACTGAATAGACTTTCATTTTTTTATATGAATCCAGGACAGTACACATCGGAAGTACATTTAAGTCATATTTAACTTTTTTTTAAAATCCGATGCAGTCTGTTCTTTTTTTATTTCAAGAACAGTACACTTTTAAATATAGATCAATGTATTGCACTTTCAATCCAGTGCAGCGCATTTTTAAGTACAGTTCAGTTGTATTTATCTTTTTTTTGTATTCTTCTACAGTACATTTGACACTTTTTCAATCCAGTATTTTTTTCAGTACACTCTGGTATCTAACTTTTAAGTACAATCATTTGCATTTTTAAAAAGTAATTTTTTGGGGGTTTAATTCTTCGATACTAGACGACTCACACAACAGTTTGAGGACCAGTGCACTACATCGTAGACAGAACTGTTTATGCTACTGCTGCTTTCCAAACATCTGCAATGCAACACACTGTGTTTTCCTCATTCATTCCCCTCAATGTTGTCCCCGTAACCCCCCCCCCACACACACACACACACACAAAAAATTACATCATTCTATATAGCATTCATTAACTTTTATTCCATTTGTGACAAGTTTGATTGACACCCCAACAACTTGAATGTTCCCATTATAGTACTGTATTAACAATTACTAAGTAAATTAGAGTAAAGCATTATTCTCATTTTTGTACTGTGTTTTTATACGTGATATTAACAATTGTTAAGCAACAACAAATTATCTTGCCATCCACACATCCAATCTAATTAGATGACGAATGCATGCTTTGTTTTGGCGCACACGCCACTTGTGTGCGCATGCGCCGACCCCCCCCCCCCACTTCTTTCCAACCCGCCCACCATAGTTCACTCCCACACACGAGGTTGGGTGGGGGCGCACGGTGGAGGGGGGGGGGTGCACTCGACTTTAATATCCTGCAGGTTGATGAAGCTTGGCGGGGAGATTTTTTTCTCCACACTCGGCTGGCAGCGTTAATAGAG
>NW_017805507.1:120851-137035 GCF_001891065.2 Hippocampus comes
CCCCACTTTACTCCCCCGAAAGACACCCCCCGCCCCCTCCCGCACTCCAAAGTGTGCGTTTGATGTGGAAATGAAAGCTGGCAAAAGGCTGCGAGAAAGAGATGCGACTGAATGGGTTAAATGAAAAGCGATAGTGTGCACGCAGGTGACCTCCCGTGCGTGCGCGTGCGTGCGTGAAGGCGCGCGCTCCGCAATGCTTCCCAGGTCGCGCGCACGCGTTGCCCCGTTTCTTATAATTAATGATTGTATTGAAATAGCCGTTCGTATGAAAACAAGACAAGAGTGTAGATAGATAGATAATTATGAAAAGAATGTAATTAGCACATTTTTGACAAATTATTTTAATTTAGAAAACTATAATTGAATTGTCCACAAGAAAATGATCAAATGGAGAGAGTAGAGAGACGTCCTTTTCATTGTGCACGTATTTTTTGGGAGCTACTTGGTTAAAAAAGTAAAATAAAATAAAATAAAAAAATCGCAAACTATTGCTGAAAACAATTGTCGTGTTTAGTTCCCTGACATTTATAAGTGTTCATCCCCCCTCCTCCCCCAGGTCATGGGGGTCTTAACCAACTAGGCGGAATGTTTGTTAATGGCCGTCCACTTCCGGAGGTGATCCGGCAGCGCATCGTGGACATGGCCCACCAGGGGGTCCGGCCGTGCGACATCTCCCGCCAGCTTCGAGTGAGCCACGGCTGCGTCAGCAAGATCCTGGGACGGTCAGTTTACAACTGGGACGCTTTTGGTAGAACAACTAGCGGGTCCAAACAGAACCAATTTCTGACTATGACATTCTCACACCAATGGGACAACTGCATGTTACTATAGCACGGTTAAAAAAAAAAAAAAAAAATGTTTCAACGCAACAAAGTGCTGAAATTTTAAGTTGGGCACCTCAAGAAAATATTAGGTTCGACTAATGAGAAAATTGGCGTTCCTGCATTTTTTTTAACAAAGAAATCCGATTTTACAGAACCCAACTAAGTAAAATCAACTCAGCTAAGAGCAAACAACTTGCTTGCGTGAGGTGCTAGCTAAAATTGTCACGTAAATCTTAATAATTAAAATTTCCAAGTCGTTCCAATTTAAATGACTGTTTTAGCCACCCAAAAAATACAAGATGTGGGGTTTTTTTTTCAGTGCTTGAAATGCTTACCACAGTGCATAATCTGTTTAAAGGACGTAGCCGATTTTAGCAGAGGTGGCCAGCAACATGAGATGTTTATGGCAGTTAATGGATTATTTTCTTAAGAAAAAAAAAAGATATAGCGTGCTCCATTATCTTACTAGTGAGGACAAAATGGAACTTTAATAAAAAAAAAAACGCCATGCTTGTTCAACAATTTACATGACATCGTCAAATAGCACAAGCTATTTTCAACACTTTAGATTGGTCAGTAATATGTAAAAATAACACGCGCACACAGACGTGAACAGAGACACACTGATATGTGAAAAGTCATACAAAAAACGGGGTTATCCCCTCCACAGGTATTACGAGACGGGAAGCATCAAACCCGGCGTGATCGGCGGCTCCAAGCCCAAAGTGGCCACACCGAAGGTGGTGGACAAGATCGCAGAGTACAAGCGGCAGAACCCCACCATGTTCGCCTGGGAGATCAGGGACAGGCTGCTCGCCGAGGCGGTGTGCGACGGCGACACCGTGCCCAGCGTCAGCTCCATTAACAGGTCAGCGACCGCGTCACCACCATCCTCGTGACCGTCACGATCGACAAATTCAAATTGACATTTTTTTTTCCGATGCTACCGAATCCTTGTCCGAATAGTACAGTGGGGCAGTAATTGGTGTCAAGGATGTTCGTTGACGCGACATGTCTCCAAGCAGTTGTTTACCAGGGAGGAGCTAAAAACTCCAAACAACCGTCCAGCTGCTTTAATGGTTGATATTTCTTTCGTCTTGCCTCAGATGTTTCTACCTCGTATAACCCCAAGAGATGACAAAACTGTCCCTGCATTTGGTTATTAGCGTTTTTATGAATACATTTGAACAGAAGAAAAAAGTGAGGCAAGCTTTCTCGGGCCACAAAATGACGGTTCTTCTCTTTCAGGATCATTCGAACCAAAGTCCAGCAGCCATTTAATCTCCCCCTGGATGGGAAAGGCCTAAGCCCTGGACAAACCCTGAGTAAGTCTCAAAGACTCCTTCCTTCCATTCATGTTTTTTTTCTTTCTTTCTAAATCTGTTACACGCCCACGTTTGCCTTCTCCAAGTTCCCAGTTCGGCTGTCACCCCACCTGAGTCTCCGCACTCGGACTCTTTGGGCTCCACCTACTCCATTAGCGGCCTCTTGGGAATCCCCCAAGCTAGCAGCGAAGGCAAGAGGAGCCACGATGACAGTAAGAACACTCAGTTGAGCGTAAACCTCTGCCAGCGAATCGCTAGGGCAAATATCACTCTTCAAACTGCTATTTTAAAAAGCACAAATTGGGTGAAGAGGTTAACCCAACGCTGGCTAAAAGAACAACAAGCATTCATACCTATCGAGGCGTCAATGAACAAGAACGTTTGAGCTGGACTTTTCTGTTACTCGTTGAGGGGTCCAAACGGTAGCTGACGTTAGCTAGCAGGCTAGCCATGATGTTTTGCTGAGTCACTCAAAAGATAACGGAAGCAAACATTTTATCCATTCATGTGAGAACGAGTCGTCACAAAGCCGAGGTTTGGTTCCCAACGTGTCCACTTTGAAGTGGCGACTTCGCCGAAAGAAAGTCTTGCTAGCTTCTCTCTTGAACACGGTTATCGTCAGCCTCTTGATATAACTGATAAGGCTACTTTGGAAACAACTAACGGTACGAATGAAGAAACATTTTTGTTGAGGAACAAATCAAAGCAAACCGAAAAGACATCTTATTTTTATCAAACAAACTAGTCTGAGATGTCTTTTAGCTTCTCCCCCACATGAATCCTTATGACGTTAACTTCCTGTCCTGTCCACATTTTTTGGTCAAAATAGTTGTCTTCTTCTTTCTTCGGTCTTCAGGCGACCAG
This sequence comes from Hippocampus comes, assembly GCF_001891065.2. Classification (NCBI taxonomy): domain Eukaryota; kingdom Metazoa; phylum Chordata; class Actinopteri; order Syngnathiformes; family Syngnathidae; genus Hippocampus; species Hippocampus comes. The sequence continues at coordinate 123,865 of NW_017805507.1, forward strand.
GACAGCTGTCGGCACAGCGTGGACTCTCAGGGCAGCGGCGGCGGTGGCATACCCAGGAAAAGCATGCGGGTGGACCACTTCTCGCAGCACGTGGACTGTGGCTTTGAGCGTCCCCACTACCCTCCGGACTCCTTCTCCGCCTCCGGTAGCAAGACGGAGCAGGTGAGGACAGGAGCATCACGTGACGTGTTCGGAATTTCAAGAGATCAGCTTGTCTAGTTTGTTTTTTTTTTTTCTTTTTGTGTCTGGGAAAACGGCTAATAGCTAATCCTTGGCCCTCAGACTTTGTACCCGCTGTCGCTCATCAGCGGCAGCTTGGATGAGACCAAGGGCAGCCTGTCGTCATCCAGCGCCGCCATCGGACGCAACCTGACGGCGCATCAGGGCTACGCCATGGTGCCCGGTGAGTTCGCCCCTCTCCACCTCCGCCAAAACCAGTTTTAGCCACCGTCGCTCCACGTTTTGGTTTTCCATTGCTTTTAGTTTCCCCATTGTTTCATGTACTCCATTTTGCCGCCTCGCCGCACCCTCGTCCAGAGCCCCTCCAGTCCCTGCCGCTTTGCCTGAAGCAGGAAATGTCCCCGGAGGTCACCAGCACGAGCCCCGCCTCGCCAAACATGGCGCCGTCCAACATGGCATTTGTGGAGCTGCAGAAACCCGTCTCTTTGAATAGCTGCAGCGGCGGCGGCAGTGGCGGAGCTAGCAACCATTTCCCCAATTCCTTCAACTCATTCTCCCATCATGCACCTGTGTATGGCCAGTTTGGCAGCCAGTCAATCATCTCAGGTACCGGCAACGTCCCCCTGGTTATCCATTCATCTCATGAGCATTTGCTTTTGGACTGAAGCTCAGACATGAAAAGGTTATTTTTGGAGTTTGCTTCCTGAGAAAGTGGAGTGCAGTACACCAAATCTTTCGCTGACGTGGCACATTAACATGAGGATAAGGTGGCAGCTCCTATCACGCTTACAGTTAGTGGAAGCGGCCTTGTGGCAACAAACATACAACTGTGCACGGTTGCTTAAATTTGGGCAATGAGCCACATGCTGCTTCAGGAGACGTTGCACAGAGCAGACTCAACCAACACAATATTTGACGACATCGGTTAATAATAATTTGGCATTTAAAATATTTGGGCATTTTTCATTGCAGTTACTTTGCATTTCGTTTTGACTTTTGTCAATTCATTTCGTTTAAAAAAAAAAATGAGACCAGGTTTGTTAGTTTTAATGAGTTGACATTTTGTAATGCTTTGTTGAGTTTTTACTCATTTTAGAATGAGTTTTTTTTCAATGTATGGAGTATGTACATTTCTCAAACTGTTTAACGTTCCGTCTTTTGTATGGATGTACAGCAAGACCGAAATACATACTTTAAGTTCGATTTAAAATGAAAGCCAGAAGCTCATGTAGGAAATGCATTGACAAAGATGAAAACAAAGACAAGACTCTGTGACAAATATATTTAGTTTTAGCTCGTTTTATTAAAGATGTAGTTTGTTAATTTTCTTTTCCAAAACCATTAAAAAATTATTTCATGAACGAAAATTATTTGTTTCAATTTTAGTTGTATCATTATTTTTCTGAACTAAAATAACCTTGCTGATCAACTGCTCGGGTAAATTTCCAAATATTTCTCAAAATTAAGCCTTTATTGTTTATCGTGGCCTTAATTTCGGTGCACCTAATTACGAAAAATTAATGTTATTAATTAATGTTGTCTCTCGTGAGAGGACGACCAACCAAATAACCCAGTAACCATATCTGACTCAGATATCAATAATAATTTCACTTTATGTTTGTTTTTCAGGGCGAGACATGGTGAGCTCCACCCTGCCGGGTTACCCGCCTCCCATCCCGTCGCCGGCTCAGTCGGGCTACTCCTCATCGGCTATCGCCGGCGTGGTCGCAGGTACGAGTCGCATTTTGTTGTACTGTGCATGCGCACACACACTCAAACACACAAAAACACCCATAAGAGGAGAGACCATCACCGGGTGGTGGGAGGAGGGGTTGACGAAAAAGCAGCGGTTTGCGACGGAGGCTTGACTGGACTTAATGAGTTGACTTGAACAGTGTGTGTGTGTGTGTGTGTGTGTGTGTGTGTGTGTGTGTGTGTGTGTGTGTGTATACGGGCCCAGGGGGTACAAGGAACAGGCTTGGGGGTTCCACCCTGCTGCCCACTACCCCCACACAGCCAAACACCTCTGACCACACATTGCCATGGGAACCAGGGGGCCCAGGAGGGTGGTCTTTGTTGTGTGTGCGTGCGCGTGTGTGTGTGTGTGTGTGTCTGTTAGGATGCCACTATGTGTATGTGTGTGGTGTTTTTTTTTTTTTTGAAGTCTGCCCTTCGAAGCGCGAAATGAGAGGGTCTGATTTATTATTTTTCTGGTGGGCTCGCAGTGAGGGAGCGTTGATACACAATTACCTTGCGGAGGGGGGGACGGTAGTGGTGGTGGTGGTGATGGTTGTGGGGTTTGGACTAGAGGTGGGGCTTCATGAGGCTTCATTCCAGTCAACATAATTACCAATTAGATTTTGGAATGTTTAAAAAATAAATAAATTTTAAAAAGGGAGCGCTAAGGAGAGGAAAGAGGGAGGCTAAAGCAGGAAGTGCAAGAAGACGAGGCTGGAGGGCAATGGGCATGCACCACTGGGTTCGAAAGATTTGGGCCCGCGCCTGCATTGTAGATTAATGGTTTACAAGCTCAGCTAAACTGCTGGTGAATGATGAGCTAAGCGGCGCATAAACATTTCAGAGATATGGATGATCTTGTCGTTTTTTTTTTTTTAAAAAGAGGGATCGTGTAACCTACAATGTGTTGTTTTTTTTTTTTTAACCCCAAAAGGTGCCGACTACCCCGCTCAGTCCTACAGCCACTCGCCCTACGCCTCCTACAGCGAAGCCTGGAGGTTCACCAACTCCAGCATACTGGGTGAGCGTAACTGGCCAGGGAATTGTGACTGATTGGACTTCTGACCGATGGATTTATTTTATTTTTTTTAATTCAATTAGCTTCAGTTAATCACTTTCAGGAAGATCAAACCAACCAAAATGCCTGCTTCATATATTTATGAAGTATTTTGAGTTGAAACATACTTAGATCAACTTTGTGATTCCCCCCCCCCCCACAAATTGACACTGCATGCATCGAAAGCAACCAACATAGACTCCACATGCTTCATGCTAGCATATAATGCGAAACGCCATTGGCACAAAGCTAATAATTAGCTCCTCCTGAACGTGGTATTAGTAGCCTTTAAACAGCGATATCTGAACACAAACAGTGCAGCAACCCATGTAGACAGGAAATACAACAATACTGGCAAATATTTTTCATCCTCTGTGAAGCAAAACTAATATGATTGCCGGACCGAGACGCCGAGAGAGAAGCTGAGCCTCCGTGCGGAGTGCATTTATTTCTGTCTTACACTGCCCCTCTGGTGATCAAGGCAGCAGTTCAGTAGCGTTCAGCCTTCAGTTCAATGAACACTATAAATCGGTGGAAATGAGAGTGTCAATTCCTGTTTGTCTACATTGGCCCGTGATTAACCGGCGACCAGTCCAGGGTGTAACCAATGTCACTGCCATTGATCTCTGAACTCTGGTTTCTAGCAGCATGACATCATCGTGCCTGCTGCATGCTCCGTGCGCAGGAACAATGCAGTTAGTTCAAAGCACTTTCAGGCGGTCGGATGGAATATATCATTTTTATGGCAGTCGTCATTAAAAATCAAACTCTTTCAGGACAACGGTAAAATCCCGTTAAGAATTTAGCATGAGGACAAAGTAGATGAAACCAAAGAAACGTAATACATGAAGACTACATCCATAAAGATGACACTTTTGGTCATAAGATGGAAGTGTCATGGTAAAAAATGCTGAGGACATGGGGGAAAAAAAAATTAATGGTGAGTTTTGTTTTTGTATGTGTGCGCCCCCCTCAGGTTCACCTTACTATTACAGCACAGCCTCCCGCAGCGCCCCTCCCTCAGCAGCTGCCTACGACCACCTCTAGTCCCCGACCGGACGGACCTTCACGAGCCAGATTCGAACCTGGATGGACTTTCTGACAACTCTGCAGATGAACCAGCAACCTATTTTTTTTTCGGGGGGGTTGGGGGGGGGTGCGCGGGATGGGGGGGGGACAAGTCAATTATTTATTTGACATTGCCGATCCAAGCGACCCAGGGTGACTCGGACTCGAACACGTTTACACATCTGCAGCCTTACGTGTCACATCTTTTTCAGTACCAATCGCAGTTTTTCGGCCAAAGACTTGTTTTCTCGCACACCTGACAAAGGATATGCAACATCTTTTTAACAAACTATGCTTGATTGTTTTCCTTTTTTGGGGGGTGGTTTACAATGATTTCTTTTTACAACAGAGAATCGTTTCATTCTTGATTTGTCTACTTGCAAATGAGTTGGGGGGGTGAAAAAAAATCTTTTTTCTACATGATGTACATAATGTAAATGATGACTTACCTACAGAGCAAGCGAGTGGACGCTGATTTGACGACAAAAAGCAAAAACAGGCCTCCATACACGTGTTTAGTTTGTTCCCATGTTGGTAAGAATTGCGACTATTTTTTAATTCATATATGCGGTTATTAATATTATTGCACATGGACTGTAAATAGGGAGTTTCTAAAGAATTATTTTTAATTAAAGCATGGCAAAGGTGAGCTTCCTGTTGTGTGTTTGATGAAATGATTACAGTCGGCACCCGCACACTCGCGGTTCAGCACCTGTGGATTACAATATTTGCTGATTTTTTTAAAATATATATTTTTGCAATTATATAAAATATTTAGTTTTTTATCCATTGTCTCACACAATATTATTTGGATATCCACCATATTTTCAAAAATAGTTTTATAAATGGTGTTATTTAAGATTATTATGATTGTTGTCGAGTGGTAGATCAAGTAGTCCTCGTTTATTTTCAAAAATGTTTCTCTTGTTTCAATTGTTGGATGTATTTAGTTATTTTTTAATCAATTTTATAGGATTTTTTTTTGGTTGGCTTTTTTTTTTTTTTTTTTGCAGGCTGTAGCATACCCCAAAATCTACACCAATTTTACAATGCGTTTGTCCCAGTGAAAATATACATCCAGAATGCAAGGCCCCAAAATGGATTTGACAGTCGGGCGATTTGTAAACGACGACGCAAAAAGATGTACACTTGTCTGTCGTGGCCAATCTCCAAAGAATCCATGCTCATAGACAACAAGAAGGAAAGAAGGTCTGCCATTTGGCTTTGCATTAACGATTTTTGGACGCCATTTGCAGGGAATGTATTTGAAGTCCTCCGGGGGGATTACTCTTCTTGTTATGATCATTACCTTGGTGATGATAGCCTCATAACAGCCATTTCTTTCAGCAATTTGAAAGGACGAATGCAGCGACCCTGCAAGTGCACGTCTGTCTAATGGCGTCTTCTTATTTTCTGCATCGACTGCTTTTATGCTCGGGGTCTGCGTCCCTCTTTTTTTTTTTTTTTTTTGCGCTCTCATTACCACAGTGTGCTAACTAGCTAGCCATGCTTGGGTGAGGCCGGCCCACCTGGTGCCCACTGACGGCCGAGGTGTGAATACATCTTTGGAAAAGTAGACTTTTTTTTTTTTTTGTATCGGGCTGACGACATTGTCCAGCTTTTCCATTTCTGGCCTTGTACGTGTGCATTAATCCAATCTTCAACTCGATCTTGGGTAAAAGTAAACAATCCGGCATATTTTTAACTCTATTCCAGGCGGCTTTCACGTGCCTAAAACCATGGAGAATCTGACTTTTTAGAAGAGTCCTTCTTCCAAAAGAGTGAAAAGACAAAGTTACAGTTGCAGCACATAAGCCACACAAGCGGAAGTCTTCCTCCCCACTGTGGGCCTATTAGCGAGGCGGCTTCGGGCCACAGTGCTCGCGGTAATGAGCCCGCCGGTACAATATAGGCACCAGGCCGGAACAGCTGAGGGCAGACAAAGCTGGCAGGACAGCTTGGGGGGTTAGGGGGGGTGGCTCAGTGGGCGACGCTACCACAGAGCCGTGCTTGCACTGTGTCTCTGCGTGTGTGTGAAACAGAAGGCATGTGTCCATCACCATTACGGGGTAAGAGCTCAAAAGACACGACGGCCCCCGCAGAAGGAGCTGGCAAAAAAGCAGCGAGAGGAGTGTGTGGCAATCAGTGGGACGATGGGGGGGGGGGGCAGAGGTGGTGGAGGCAGAGGGGAAGGCAGGGGTCCGGTTGTCCCACGCCAGTCATCTGGAAAGTTTGTCACTTATCTCCGAGACAGAGACACCAGACCGAGGGATTCAGTCCTGCAAATGAGTGCCCACGCAATTTGTCGTCGTGGCGCGTGAATAGGGGGCGTCGACCCAGATTGCCCGTGAGAAGGCTTTAATTTTTCGAGTATTTGTTTATGCAGATCAAGGCTGACTGATTCATTGGATGCAATTCCACTACCCATTTGTTTCACATGGAAGCAATTGCAGAGCAATTTTTTCAGTAAAATATAAGCAACAACCAAGCATCATGTATTTTGAATACTGAATGACTTAAATAGACCACAACGTTTTATTTTTTGAAGAGAAAATCATTTCCACAAACAATGTTTCAGGGCCAAAGAGGGTGCACTGCACAGTGGACAGACAACCGGTCCTTAAAAGTGCATATCGAGGACAACTGGTCCTCACAACAAATTTATCACTTTTTTTTTTAAACAGATAACTTATTTATATACAGTATAATTTTAACATACTCTTTTAAAAGCAAAGACAATTCCACTTTGTATCGTTGAAACAACCAAACTACATTGCCCTTACAATACAATTTGGCACCTGAACTAACCCATTCATTTGATTGAGAAATCGGTTGCAAAAATATAGTTACATTTATTAAAAGTCCATCTCCATTTTCAAAATCAAGTGTGGCCCATGAGCAAAACAAAACTGAATAACAACAGGCATGAAACTGAAATCGACCTGCAGTGTGAATCCAGCCAAAGAGGATCTGAAGACCACGCACGGAAAAACACCTGAACCGACACCCTGGTCCTCTAATTTCAAGAGGCGCTCTCATCTCATCTCATCTCCTCCACCTTTCGAACAAACGTGCCAGTCAAGAAGGACAGAAGGAGTTTCAGGAAGAAGGGGCGGGGGGGGGGGGGGGGGGGGGGGGGGGGGGGTGTTATAGAAACACAGGTGCCCAGTGTTGCAGCTCGCCAATTAAACAGCGCACGGGCCCTGCAGGCAGGAAGCTACTGTTTGACTGAGAGACATCAAGAAAAACGCACCTTTCAAAGCACACACATTGAACGCCATCGCACAGCCAGGATGGATAAAAATCAGCCCAGGTATCAGGTACCGCCCCGAGGGAGCAAATGGGGTGACCCCGGGAGGATGAGGAGGAGGGGGGGTGGGGGGCTAATACTATGGAGAGTGGTGAGTCACAAAACAACTCATTCAGCGCCGGCACACGGTGCTGCTCGGGTTAACGATTAGCGAGGAAGAAGCAGGTGCAACGGCTGCTGGGTCCGAGCGCTGCAAGGCCCCACATCAAGAGATGCAAGGCAGATCAAAACGGAGCCGACGAGTTCACAAACATTCTTTTTATGCCACGTGTCAGGGCCGGAGCACAGTTTGCGCCTAAGGAGTCTGTGTGTGTTTGTAAGCGGAGGGGGCAAGGAGAGGTCATGTGTTGAGATGCCCTCAAGACAGGCACTTGCGTTAATTCCAACGACAGCTGCTTTCGCTACAAAAGCCGATGTTTGCATCAAGCTTGTTCGGGGTCGACTGAAAGAGGGGCTTTCTTGTGAGTTACACTATTTTTGAAGAGTTAGAATAGCACGCTGGAATATGGGAGGGTGGGGGGGGGGGGTTGCAGGTTTGAATCGCTTCTCTGATCCTTATTATGTGGTACAAACATTCACTCAGTAAAACAGAAACTTTAAATTGACACGATTGACAGAAAATGGTGCAGAAACACATGATGATTCATATGATGTCAAACTGCAAGTGTAGTGCCAACTACTGGTGAGGAGGACTTCATGTCAGATTTTTTTTTTTTTTTTTTTTTGTCGCCAAGTATCAGTGACTGGTTTCGGCAGCTGTCATGAGTACCCGATACCTTGAAAAAAGGCCGGTATCGGTACTCACTTGGGGTGGGTAGTTAATTGAAATTTACCCTAAACGTGCCATGTTGCCTGTGCCTAAGTGATGACTTATCATGACCTCCCTGACCGTGTTGTATATGTTTATAATATTTAATAACACCCAAGTGAGAGTTTAATGTAAAACTAAACACACAACAAAAATATTTACATACACGACATATTTTGCGAAACATCGACAGTGCTAATGCTCGCGGTCATTATAAAATCCCATTGACATCTTCCTTCAAAGGACGAATATTCACACACTAACGCTGTGGAAACAGATACAGGCAGGTAATATAATATATTCTTTCGAATCTATGAAAGACAAGTTACATTAATAAAGCTCAAGCGCAAATTTCGTCTTCTGTTCTGAATTTACGTACGAATGTGCTGCATACGCGCATAGCACCACACTGATCCAAAGAGGCCAACACACAGCAGGAAACCTAATTTCTTTTTATTTTTAACCTTTAAATGTTATTTTACTTTTTTTTCTCTAATTTATTTTCTAGTTGTCGATGAATAATCGTGTTTATTAACCGTGTTTTCAATCGCATTCAAAACAACCGTCATTGTTACTTTTCCCATATTCCGCCATCGCTATATCAGACGTCATTCCCGTTCAAGTTTCGGTAGACTCTTACTGGTTGGAGTGTCTGAGAGGGCCGCGGAGAGCTTTCATGGGAGAGATGGGTCTGACGCCAAGGCGGTCAAGGGCGAGTGGGCGGCGGTGGAGAGGAGCAGGCTGGGCAAAGAGTTTTTCAAGTGGGAGAGTGGGAGACATGGAGTAACAAGTGGAGCGTGTAAGGCGTCAGCAGCAGATGGACAACGAGCATCCGGTGCGTCGTTGAGACCGGAAGAAATTTTTTTTTTGTTGGTGCGTCGTTTCATGAATGTTGGCCAGTGTTCACTATGCGAGTGGGAAGGAGCGTTGTGTGGACGGACTTGATACCCTTACAAAGGAAATCGGTATTCTTTTCTTCACCATTTGTTGGTCTAATTTTACATGTTTGTCATTTCGATCATAGATGGATGGGTTCGACGGGCCCCAAAACAAACAAACAAACAAACAAACAAATAAAAACACAAAAGACATGCTCGACGAACCAGAAAGTAATATATATTAATGCTAATAAATGGGTGACAGAAAATTGTGAAGAAAGACTTTTTCTAACGCACGATGATGCACATGATGTCAAACTGCTGGAGTGTAGTGCCAACTATTGGTGAGGAGGACCACATGGTCAGATTTTAATACAGTATATATTTATATTGATGCTAATGAATGGGTGCACGCACGATGATGCACATGATGTCAAACTGCTGCAGTGTAGTGCCAACTACTGGTGAGGAGGACCACATGTCTGATTTTAAAACAGTATATATTTATATTGATGCTAATGAATGGGTGAATAAAATATGGCATTTAAATTGTCTTTTTGCGATTTGAGTCACAATGGAGCTGTCCCTCCCACCCCCCCCACACTCCACAATTCTTAAATCAAAACAGTAAAGTCCTTGTTGTCATAAACCAGAAAAGGGTCACGCTAAGACAAAGATGGACAAAAACACAAATACAACTCACAATTTTTGTTCGAGAAATTCTCTATTTGCTATTTTCATTCTCAATGCAACCAATTCCACTCCCAAATGGAAAATAATTCATGCCAGTCAATAGTCATCTTATGTCATGCAACGTAAACCAGGAAGTGGCCTGCTAACGTGCAGACAGACAAACTAAACAAGCAACTTCTTCCTCACTTTTGCTGACAGCTCAACCTTAGCGGAGGTCTGCGCTCGACTAAGTGTTATTCTAGTTTTCTTTGTGTTGCAAAAAGCACGGCAGACGAGGTCCTAATGATCCCAACTTGAGCGCTTGCCTTTTTAATTACCCAACCAGGCCTGACAGAGGCTCACAAAGCTCGGATGGACAGGCTCACATGGTACAACAACAACAGAAAAAGGGGACAATTCCTTGGGAAAGATGCTTCGTGAACCCAGCAGCTAAGGCCGCCCCTGCTGTTCCAACCACTCGTGACTTGGCGGTGGTCTTACGAAAGCAGAGCCCGACGGGTGCACTGGAGAGCGGCGCACGTTAGCAAACATTTCAGGTTGAATGATCCAAATAAGACACTAATGGCCACCCTTCCTCTTCATGGAATGTTTTGTCGTGTGGGGTTGGCGTCACCTTTCAACATAGCTCCCCCCACATCACCGAGTACGGCCCGAGGCCCGCGTCACTCAGGTAGCCCATCAGTCAATCTTCATCTGCACAATCTGACTTTATCTTAATGAGTTGTTGTTATGACAGTCAATGAATGGAGATGGCTACAATTCAGTGGACAGCAAAGTCTAGCACGATTACGTTAACGAAGCCCCCGCAGCCCGTCCAGTCATGGCCACCACCCAAAAACGTCTCGCTAAAAAGCTTATCCAGAGTCCAGTGCCTTGATCCCATTCGGACAAGAATGGGATTGTCTTTGCTCTTCATTGCGTTTCCTATTGTTGCATTACATTCCAGTGGGAGGAATGTGTGCGTGTTAGAAGTTTGGAAAGGGGGAGTGCAAGGGGTCTTTATCCTAGACATCCTGTTCTTATTGTTAAGCGCTTGAGGTCAGCCGCAACCCGACATGTCGGCTTGAAAGGGAACAAAATGGGCCTGTGTATGCACACACAAACGCACAGAGCAAAGACTACTCCGTGACGAGAACAACTTTACCCTCCCAAAATAAATCATTAACACGTTTACGGATGAACAACGCACTAGTAGTTTGTACTTGACCTCTTACTGTACTTGTAGGGAAAAATAAAAGTGGAATTTTCAGTCACAAAACCGGGAAACGCAATGCTCTTGTTTAGCAGTTCTTAATTTTTTTACAATTAATACCATGTGAAAATATACTTCGCTCTCCAAGTGCTGCGGGATGAGAGGCGGCCGCTTATCCTGGCACGGTGGAGCTCGCTGTGTCTCGTCCTTAGAAAAGAGAGACACACGAATTACACCGCTGTTTGTATCGCTCATATTCATTGGAAATACACTCACCGGACAAAACATTCGGTACACCTGCGCAGTTCCAAATGTACACAAAACAAATGTCAGGTTGAAATTTGTTTAGCCTTGTTTCACTGAAAGCAAATACACACAGAACAAAGGGTGGCATGTTTTGAAGATATTACACGATTTAATTCAGGTGAAAAATTATTGCTGAAAAAAAAAAATCAGTCCTTCGTTGTATGTCACACATTTTAAGTGCGAGTCTTTTCAAGCAGATATTATGACATGAGATAATAAAAACTATTTGTTTGGTACCAAAATGAATATAGCAATGTATTTAAAAACAAACAAAAAAATCTCCAGCACTGGACAAATTGAAAACATTTTAAAATGGACCCTTCATATGAACAAAACCATAGTAAAATGACAATTATTTAACACAGAAAATAAAGATTGAAAACAAAAGTGCAATCTTGACAAACTCCGAACGTCCACTTGAACAACAGCACCACCTAGTGGTCGAGATCCAGGCAGGCCCATTTCAACTATTTCTACAAAGCATACAAAGTCAATCAATCAGGTCCACACATTTTTGGTCACGAAAGATATGAATCAGGTTTGCGTTTGGGAATCCCTGAGGTAAATTTTTGTCAAAGTGCACGAGGTGATAAAAACAAAAGGATACGAGTGGCCGGGTTTCGGTTTGTACCGGGAATAAACAATTGTCACTAAACTTTCCACTTTGCCGTCATGCGTCCTTATTCAACCGAGGCGCGACTCTCCGGTAAGTCCATCTTTCGGAAACGTTGCGTTTGATTCTGACGGCACTCTGCGGCGCCATTTCAAGGTCGAGGGAGGGGCTGGAGTGGGACTTTGTCAGGCGGCCTACGTCCGCGTCGTCTTCTCCCTCCTCGGCCACCGGGGACGCGCACATGGCTTTGTCGAACAAGCTGAGGACGGCAGCGATGAGAGCGCCGTCGCCCGTCTTCTCGACGCCCTTCCAGGCCTCCAGCACTCGTGTGTAGCTCTCGTAGCGACATATCTGCGGGCGAAGGGATGAAAATTGACTGATGCTTCGAAAGTGCCATGTGCTTCTCGAGATGCTGCCCCCTGGTGTCGCTACCTCGTGTTGCAGGTACTCGGCCCTGGTGCGGTGCTCCTCCATTTCCTTGCCTCGAGCCTTCTTGCCCTCCGGTGGGTTCTGTTGGAGGTACGACAGGTCCGTCTTGAAGGACTCCAGCATTCCGGCGTGAGATTGTAGCTGGCGTTCCTGCACACGAAGCAGGAAGAGTACTTGTGATACAGGGCTCAGCGAGAAATAATCTAATTGTGATTCCCCCCCCCCCCCAAGAAATAATGAATCTGTATACTGTATCATCTTGTTGGTTAGGCTAAAGCTAAAATAAAGGCAATTTTAAAGATTCACCGTCACACTACAGGCTTCAGCAGGACTGTGAGTCTTGATTAACGCTCTATTCTTATTGGAAGCACATATCTCGGGTCAAAAATTTCCATCATGTCAATAATTCACTGGGTTTGCAATGCATCAATATGTACCGCGTCTTTGGCGATGTTCATTGCGATTTACTCCGTGAGTGCCTTCGATTTGGCTACTTTCCAATGGCACGGAAAACAATGAGAAAATTATTCCCGTATGTGCTACGGAGAGATCCTGGAATCAATCTCTACTCTGTTCGTTGCCATGTTGATTGTGAAATGTAAAAGCAGCTACATGAATTAATGGGATTAAATTCATCAATATCATCAATTAATCGCCCGGTTGGTACATTAACACACTTTGACTGAGCATAGTACCAAACGTACTAGAGTGTGTGCGGACTGCGAGGCAGGCAGGATGGGCCGACAAAACCTCCGCTGGGAGCCGACGGCGGCGGGGAACGGAGGGGCGGAGTGAAGCGCCGACACCAAGTTAATGCGGCTGATCCACGAGGTCATCTCCATTTTGGATCTGTGAAGGGAAAAGGTGTGACGCAGAGTGGCGGTCACGCAACATTGACGC
>NW_017805507.1:137074-187895 GCF_001891065.2 Hippocampus comes
AAATAGGAACACTCTCCAGTCGGCAGTCTGCAAACGGAAGACGTGCGGCTTCTTGGTGTAGTCGGCCGCCGGCTCGGCCAGCGAGTGATGGACGCTAACCACCTCCTCGTTGCTCTGCTGCTCCCCCCGGCTGTGATCCTGACATCACGCAATGTCAAAATGATAACCTGATAATACGTCCACTGTAGTAACCGCTGTCCCTGAAAGGGTCAACTTAACTTATTCACTACCAGCCAATTCTAGACCAAGTCTGAAAAGACGTTTAAAAACATCGTTGGGAGTGAATGATTTAATTATTTGAGTCTTTCAATTTATCGCTTGAGCCCTACATTATAGATAATGCACCATTACAAGCAGCAGATGAACGCTACAAACCTTCTGTAAGTACAGGACCATTCCCTTCAGCACGCCATAGAAGGTTTTCCAGCGCCTCTTCCCCCAAGGAGCTGACAACACAACGTCAATGCTTCGGTGTGGCTCAAAGTTGGTTCGTAGGGTACTTTAGTGTGTGGACGTACTGCGCTTCCCGTCGATATCGGCGTGGAGCTTCCTCTGGATGAAGCCCTGCTTGACAACGGGGGCCGCCTTGTCGTGAGGGACGTCCTGGAAGGGGTTGCTCTTCGAGCGAAGCGGCGCGTCCACCTCCTCCATCCACACCGAGGTCAGCTCCTGCTCATCACTGGGGAGTCGCCGGTTGAAGATGTGACACAGTATTCATTTGGCTGAGGCAGCATTTTCGGCATAGTTTTTCGTGAACAAGGACTCACACGGCCCATTGCAGTGGCTCGCTCTTGATGGAGTTGTAAAGACTCTGTCAGGTGTATTTATTAAAAAAAAAAAAAAAAAAACATGAACAATACTTTTCAGCTCTAAAAACATTTCAAGTGAGTTCTTACTTTCAGCAGATCCTTGCTGAAGTTTTCTCCGTCGTTCATGCCCTCCAGGTTGGACACGAATCTGGATGAGGACATGGCTTTGCCTACGTTCTGTTAAAACACGAGTCACGGTTGATGAGCAGCGCCGCAATTCAGGGGGCCGTTCAGCTCAATCCTGTTGCCCACCTGTCCGTGGAGGTCCGTGTTGAGGAGCATCAGAGCACACGTGATGGCAAGCACAGCACCTGAGCGAGGTGGAAAGGCGTGATAATTGAGTGTGCGTTGGGTCTGTAAGGTGAGGTCGGTAAAAAGGAAGTGAGATCGATGCCCACCTGGTGAGGAGAAAGAGTCCGGGTTGCACTGGTGGAAGCGGTCGGCGAAATGCTGGAGTACCCGCTCGCGCTCCTGCGTCTCTCCCAGCAGGATGACCACTTTGAGAAAAGACCTGAAGATGCAAAAAGGAAATACAAACATTCACCAGGGGATTTCGGGAAACTTGGCTCTGCATTCGTAATGCTCACCTCAGGGCTTGATCCAGAGTTTGCCCGGTGAAGTCAAAGAACCTGAGGTACTCCTCCCCAACAGCACGGCTGAAGGAATTGCTACAGAGAAACAACAGGAATGACTTGGTTCATGAATCATGCATTACTTAATATAAATTTGTACACGAGTTGTTCTAAGTGTGGTACACTGTCTCGAGTGGCTTACAAAAAAAAATAATTAAATCTTAGAGTGGTTTGAACTTGACTTTAATCCGGGACAGTATATTTGTGAAAGGGTACCCATTTTTATCCATCTGAGGGGCGGCCATTTTGCCAAACTTTTGATCTTCATCACCCATTTTCTGAGTTTGGTCAGGGAATGTTGGCAAACTGAGCCCTGAGCAGCTGCGATGTCATTTTCAGTCGACAGCGAGTGGCAAAAAGATTGGCCCCGGAGATGCGATAAAAATGGGTGGACTTAACCCCATACCTTGGAGACTACTGCCATCTAAAGGTATTTCTAGCACACTGCACTTTTCAATACTGTACACTAGTATTTTTGTACACCTTTAGTAAAGATGTAACAAAAAACTACTCAAATCGGAAAATCCGTTTTGCTTGAAAAGATGCGAGTGAATCCATTCAAATTGTTCCAATTTAAAAAATATTTTTTTTTTCAATATATAGTGAAACAGAAATAATAATCTTTTATTTGGAGCTATATCTTTCAAAGAAATGACACATTTACAGGACTGACAAGTTCATTGTGAGAACGTGACGTGTATGTTCTTACTCTTTGTCGAAGTGCTTGACCACATCGACGCGTTGGATCCCATCCAGCTTAAAGAGTCGCTCGGCAAGACGAAACGCCTTCTCCCGGTCCATATCGCCTCCATTCATGTGAGGTGTTGCCGACTCGGCGGTTCTGCCTGGCTCGCCGTTCGCCACAAGTACCGGCCCGGATCCGTTGAGGGCGATTGCAACCTCCTGAGACTCGTTTGACTTTGGGGCCCGACTGGAAACCTTGAGTAGCAAAGAGGCGACGTCCTTGGCTTGGTTCTGGTTTGATGCCTTGGTCTCGACTTCTCTCTCTTTGACGGCAGAATCCACAAACTGGATTGAAGAGTGTGTTTTTTCGGAAAGTTGAGGCTGTCCCAGGTGGACCGAGTCGTCACAGTGTTTCGGGGGCAGCCTGTTGTCCTGTGAGAACG
The DNA here is from genome assembly GCF_001891065.2 of Hippocampus comes. NCBI lineage: Eukaryota > Metazoa > Chordata > Actinopteri > Syngnathiformes > Syngnathidae > Hippocampus > Hippocampus comes. The sequence continues at coordinate 139,643 of NW_017805507.1, forward strand.
TTTGTGGTTTTCCCTCTGAACCATCAGCTGCTGGAACTTTTTGACTTGGGGTTCCTTCAGCAAGTACCTTTAAGGATGGTCCATTATTGTCAGTTTGCTTTGGCAGTTCAGGTGCCTCCCTAAAAAGCACAGATAAGGTGCAATTATTATCACAAAAAAGTGCAATGGTGTCATTTGTAAATTACAAAAAATAGATACAAATTTGGCCTGTGCTATTATTCTTATTATTATTATTATTAGCATCAATTTTCGAGGTTATTTGGATTTTTTGGGTGGCTTCATTAGTCGAAGGCGCTTAAGAACATGGCTGCAAACAACCAGGAGCTAGTTAACAAAAAGCACAGCCAAAGTACAATTTGGTTTGTCAACTTTGCGACTCTTCTTGCAAGTATTTTTTTTTTTAAGCGACATTAATTCCCAATAATAACAAACAAAAAAAAATTCAGCTGAAGCATTTTTCACATTTACAGCACTCACGGGGAGAACATCGCACCAAACACCAGAAAGACCAGTTGCCCGCTTACAGGACACAAAAGCAATCATTGATCTACATTGGAAACTTTTGACCATCGTTATGTGAAAAAAATATTTTGCCATAGTCGCCTTGTCAGATGAAAAAAAAAATGCAAACAAAAATAAAATAAAACAGGTTATTTCTCACCCAGCCAGACTAGAAATACAATGAAATATACTCACACATTGTTGGAGACGCATTCATCGAGACGAGACACGGTGCTTGCACTCCCCACTTGGCTTTCATCCGCCATCTTGGGACCTTGAAATAAAGTTTGTGGTCCCGCTGAATGGGCGCGTCCCGTCATCGATACCTTCGCCTCCTCCTCCTCCCGTGGTTCTTTTGTGCGTAAATCCACAGTGGTACTAACCGCATCGGACGTGACGCCGTCTTCCTCCTCTTCCTCTAAGTCAGACTTAAAGGTGACGGCTGTGGGAAAAAAAAAAAGAGATGCAAATCACTCCCTCGCGTCCCGCCCAACAGGTCTGATTAATTTTTTTTTTTTTGCAAGCAAATGAGCCTTTGCGTGATGCGTACCGTTATGCCTGGAGCCTAAGAGCCGATGCGTTGAATGTTCCCTTTGTTGTGTCGTCGGCTCCCGTCCCGCTGCGGCATCACATGGCTAAAAATTGCAACACGGGTCATCGATCATGCACAGCATGTGACCGCGGATGCAATATGAGAGGCGGCGAAAACGGGGCTCTTTCCGCTACATTCATCCCGACCGCAAAACTACCTCCACATCTGCATCATGAACGTGGAACAACTGAGGGGGTGATGCAAACGATCTCTCTTACATGGCTTTACTTAATTGACGCTTCACTGTACACCTACAGAGCCGGATAATAATGCTTTGCTCTAACAGTCAGAGCGGTATCATGCATGTCGTTGCCCATCACTATTTAAATGACATGTGTTGTCAAAACAAGAAGAAGAGATGCAAATCACTCCCTCGCGTCCCGCCCAACAGGTCTGATTAATTTTTTTTTTTTTGCAAGCAAATGAGCCTTTGCGTGATGCGTACCGTTATGACTGGAGCCTAAGAGCCGATGCGTTGAATGTTCCCTTTGTTGTGTCGTCGGCTCCCGTCCCGCTGCGGCATCACATGGCTAAAAATTGCAACACGGGTCATCGATCATGCACAGCATGTGACCGCGGATGCAATATGAGAGGCGGCGAAAACGGGGCTCTTTCCGCTACATTCATCCCGACCGCAAAACTACCTCCACATCTGCATCATGAACGTGGAACAACTGAGGGGGTGATGCAAACGATCTCTCTTACATGGCTTTACTTAATTGACGCTTCACTGTACACCTACAGAGCCGGATAATAATGCTTTGCTCTAACAGTCAGAGCGGTATCATGCATGTCGTTGCCCATCACTATTTAAATGACATGTGTTGTCAAAACAAGAAGACCGTAGATTGGTTTGCGGGTGAGTCTTCCAGTAAGAATGAAAGGAGTGTCTCAAGAAGAAGCTTTCTAAGGTCAAGGACTGACCTGGTCTAAGAGAAAACCTTAGAGGGAGCGCAAAGTTTGGCATTTCCAAGCGGCAGCCAAGAAACTTGAAGTATGGTCATGGTAACAAGAATTCACTTGTGGTTTTGTATTCAATTATGACTCAATAAAACGCAAAATATTTTCGAACTTTTATATTGTGTGTGCATCTGTGTGTGTGTGTTTTTTTTTAACTGCGAGTCTATAACCAAATCAGTCAGTAAATACAGCAGTGCATTGCACAAAACATACTAATTGTTGGATGTGTGCATTTAACTCATTCGGTAGCAGCCAATTCTGGACCAAGTCTGAAAAGACGTTTCAAAACGTCTTTGGGAGTGAATGAGTTAAGGGGCGTGGCCTGATGAGTGTTGTCATGAGGTGGAGTCGGAGTCGCACCGTGCGAGTTTTCTTATTTTATATTGGTGCGTTTGTGTGAGCCGTTAAAATGAAGTGTTGAAAGTACATAGTTTCTTTTTTTAAACAAATGATTTAGAGCAAAGTGAATTGCAAATAGTCACGTGTTCTGCTTTTTATTCCTATCTAAAGCAATGTTAAGGGACCGCCCCAAAAAAATTTTAATGAGCCAATGAATCAGTTATTGGAATTTGACTCCGCCAAATATCGGAACGTAAACTATGTCCCAAATGTGACGGAGCAAAAAGAGCACCGAGCGCTTACCTTGAAATCATTTCCCGTCAAGTTCACTGATGAGTCAGTGCCATCTCGTTCCTCTTTGCGCTCCACTTCATTTCCATGAAAAGGTCCGTGCGGCGATGAAGAAATACCATCCCCAGACTCACGGCCGGTTCTGAAAGACGGCCTCTGCGCAACGCCGTCAGGAATCTCCCACTGCGCCGTGGCGAAGGGAAGTGCGCAAGATGCGACAGTGCTGCAGCTCACGGGTCGCCTCAGCCATATTGTCTCCTCTATTTCACCCTTCGCCTCTCCGTTCAAGTGCTGATGATCATGAGGACGCCAGGGGTCCAAATCAGTCAAATCCAAGTGCGGGGAGCCCAGGCGGTCCTCCTCCATCGGCGTCTCCCCCCGCCCCACCAAGGTCGTTTATTCTTAGGCTGTAGTGTGTCACTCACAGATCTGCAGATGAAGGAGAACATGTGACACATGCTGGATGTTGCATCAAACCAAAAATTTGGTTCAAAAGGTTCATCGTGATAAAAATAGGCGTGAGGGAGCTCTCGGCGGGAGGGCGTCCATCACGGACAAGTAAGTCTATTCACAATGTTGCTGATGAGGAAATAAACATGGGTCTGTGTATCGTTGCCGCTCATGTGACTGGCAGAGAGGTTGCGTAAGTGAGGGAAGCGCACGTCAAACTAAATTGAAACTAATGCGCTTACGTTACACTCGTATTCAGAATTGGATGTTGCAGAATTTGATTATACACGACAGAATACAACAATGAAGATGTGATGGAATTCAACTCCATTTTCACGGCCTTAAAAGAGACTTTTTTTTTTCCTCTTCACAGTATGAGAGCATTTTTGAGCGTTGTTTCTTTTCAAAGCTCCAATTTATGAAAACAAGTACTTTATAGAACTTACAGTAAAAATAATGTTTTACTTTTGTACCTACAATTCAGTCTGTTCTTTTTACCTCTTAATGATGAAGACATCAAATATTACTATCAGTCTTTTTTTTTTTTTGCACACATATATTTATTCTTCTATTCAAGTAAGAGTTTCACTATTCCAATCCAACGGATGTCATCAAAATGTCCAGCCTGAAAATGCCTTTCAGACTGATGACTTAGCCATCCCTCGGTTTTCCATCAAAGCCATTTTTTCCGTCAAGAACGCAAACAATTTACCACCTTGCCATGTTTTTTTTAAATTTTTTTTTTTAGGATTATCCAATTTTAGATTCACGGCCTCAGCTCAGCCTCTTTGCATCCTTACCCTTCCTATCTTTATGACATCAACATGAAAGATTTGTGATAACATATCTTACCTAAAACCATTTTGACATTGGGACACAAATCTCCTTGCACCTTATATGCAGCGAGAACTGCAAAAACTGCACCTCAATACCAGATGTCACGACTGTGGAGCCCCTGAAAATAGAGGTCCTCTCTCTAAAATATTGTGCAAATTTTACATCGTCGCTTTTATATAAATAGTACCTGGAGTACCTACCCACACGCCAAGTGTGAAATGCTGCTCCTGTTTCAAATCAGCTCGATATTTTTCTGAATTTCAACGCGCTATCTGACCTCAGTCCGAGCCGTGGAGATAAAAGTCAAAGCGGTGGCGTGTGTTGCGGGTCGGCAGCGGAACCGTCTGCGATTTGTTTTGAAACATCTTATCGCCACAGCGTGCGCTCGTACGGTCGCCGCCACGTGTGTTGTCGCCACAGAAGCAAGGGCATCTCTCGCCAAGGACGTCAACACAAAAACCGACTGGCGGCCGCCGTTCAATTTCATTTCTCCTGCAGCTTCCCCTTTATGACGCGCCTCCAAACCTCGCACAACCGACATCCGGGTGAAACCTCGACCGCGTTTCCTGTGTGCGTCCAAGTCTCACTTCCTGTCAGGGTGCACCAAGTGCTTTTGTTACACCACGCCAATGGCTGAGTCAGAAAAAAGAGAAGTAGGTGCACTTTAAATGTAGTTACAGCTCCTAATTGTCTCCCATAAGGTCAGAAGGAAAAATAAAAACATGAATATATATATATATATATATTTTTTTTTGTATACGTCTGAAATGAGGATAGCTAAGAGCGTCGTCTCGTTTGTCCAAAATATTTCTACCTCCTCCCGCCTCGCTCCTCTGTCATTCTGAAATGAGCCACTATCCGCGGGATCATGTAAAGTCACACAAGAATATCAAAGATTCTTCTCACTTTCACAGAGGTGTTAATTAAATTCTGCGTTTTGTTTTTATAGTAGTGATAGCGGTGTCGAACTGCACTGTGTCATACTGAGAGCTGTTTCTAATTTTCTGGCCACCTATTTTAGCCACACCTGTGGTACAAAACATAAGAAACGCCTCGACTGCAAATAATAAGAACACTAAATGTCTTTTCCTGCAAAAACACTTCATGAGAGCTAGTCTGACCAGCTCTGGAAGTTTCTAAGTACAATAGAAGCTTGGGATGACTGCTGACATACAATCAAGGAGAAGTCCAAATATTTTAACACACTGACAGCATTTCGGAAAACAAAAGAGGAACAACGGACACAACGAAAGCGGTCTCTATTGTATTCTTAACTATTATTACTCGTCTAACAATAGCCAGGAAACATCTCATGGAGTAGATTTTTTTTTTTTGGAAGATAAAGTGTGACTTACCACCCGGCGGGTCCATAAAAGCAGCATCATATGATCACCTGGCTTGTGAGCTTTTCATCTAGTGGGAGGAGAGAAGACATGGCCTTTTACATGCTTTCGCAGCGCAAGAACGCCAAATCGTTTTTTTTCTCTATTACCTGCTGGGAGCCACAAACTAGCTGCACGGCCGCTCTATGCGCCGAGCAGCATGTCAGCGGGGTGATGTCGCTCGCACGTGGCCCTCTCTTAGGGTTTCCTTTGCAGCCAGATGAGATCTCTTGTTTAGTCGCTGCAGATATGGCTGCCAGAAGTGGGGGGTTGAGGTGGAAAGAGAAGAGCGAGGAGGAGGGTGAAAGTTGCAAAGAGGAAGAAACGGCTGGTTGTGATTGGCAAATGACTTAGGCGAAAAGACACCTGAGAGGTTCAGTATACACCCACGGGGCCTGGAGGCATGCACACGCGCACACGCATGCACACTCACACACACACACACACACACACACACACACACACACACACCCACACACACCAGTTATAAGAACACACGCGAGCGCACACGTCAGGTGAGGGGAGTGGCTCATCTTCATTCCTTCAAACAACACTTGTTGTATTCACGATGTGGCAAAACCTGAAGGCGTCTGTCCAGATTCAAAGTAACAATGGAAACAGTCTTACCAGTCCCCTACATGAGTGTTTGCATGATAAATCATTGAAGCCCTAAATATTTTGGGTATATTTTTTTCAGTGCAAACCTACCACTAGGACCATCAAAACAATAAAACAAACAATCAAGCAACTACTTCTCTTAGGGCCAATGAAAAGATTAGTTTAACATGATAAAATTCAGAGTTTTTCTTCTTGGCAATATATTAAGACTTTATGCTGAACAACTTTTTTTTGGGGGGGGGCGGTGGGATCGGCAGACAGTTAGCTGGACTGCTCGATGGACCGACAGATACATAAACAAACAAACAATGAATCAGACAGAAAGACGGATAGATATGCCTCGGCAGCAAAATGTACACAGTGACTCGTAATAATAATAAATAAGTACAACGCTAGCTTCTTTAAATGTGTCTGGGCAGGTGTTTTTAAATTTAACATGCATAAATATAACGCCTTTAGTATGACATAAACACTATTTAACTCCCCTTTTGACCACTCTCGATATTTCGTTTGGGGTTAGACTTCCTCAAGGTCGATAATAGACTTCATTTTTGACATCAGTAACATCACATTTATGGACATTATGTAATTAATACAATTTCTTTACCAGTAGCGATACAAGTGATAACATAGGCACATTCCAAAAGTGACCTTACTTCATTCCTTAGCATCAGCATCATTAGCATTATTAGCATCGATATTAAATATATTAGCATTACCTAGCATTTACGTGGGCATTATTGCGTTTGGAGTGATCTTAGTCGTCGGCTTCTGAGGTTACGTTGTAATGTCGAGAACGGCGACGTACATGAGCGATACTATGGGACACAATTTTTCTATCTGAACAACGATTTGCAGCATGCTTTTTAATAGTGGTGTGTGACACCATAAAAAATGTTAGCATCTACGACGTGGCAAGTCTGGTCGTTCTCCGTCGAGACCTCTAGGGGGTGCGCTGGAGCTTCGCAATGGCTCGAGAGCTGACGAACTGATACCGCCTGGTCTGCGTTACGTCACTTTGGCGCGACCTTGACTCATTATTTTCGGCCCGAATTTTCATGAAGCAAAATTAAAATTTATTTTTACACAAAAATCAAAGTATTAATATTGCTTACATTGATTTATTGTACAGTGCAATGTTTGAGATGAAGAATTTGTATTTTAACGTGTTTTTCCCAAAACTGGAATGTCACACGAAATATACACTTTGGCATATTGTAGTTAAGTTTATTAAAGACAGTTAAATCTCAGCATTCAAAATGGACCGTCAAACAAAGGCAACGGTTTCAAGTGTGAGTTGGGGTTCTGTTGGCTTCCTGTTTAGAATCAAGGTCAAGGTCTGCCATTCTCTCCTCATTGTTCCTTCTATCATCCTTCCTTCTTTCCTTTCATGTCACCCTTGTATGCTTCATACCTTCTTTTCTGCCTTTCATACATTCTTGTTTCTCTCTATCCATCCTTCCTAACTACCTTGCATACTTTCTCACTCCTATCATTCTTCCTTCTTTCCCCTCTTTGATACTAGCCCTCCTTAATTTGAAAAGTGTACAGTCAACCTACTTTTGGCCCACGCTATTGTATAATTTTGACGAGTACCTCTCAGCAAGATTTATAAAAAAAAAAAAAAAAAAACATTCTGCTTTTTTGTAATTATTGTACAGGGTATCTTTTAATAATCCAAATTGTATATGCAGTAAATCCACTAAAACATAATGCAGACTTTTTTCGGGCAGCTGTCTCCCAACTATTTTCACACTGTAGAAGCTACTGGAGGGGTGTGGCATTGGCCTGGTAGCAGCCGGGACATCCGACTTTCTCCTTAGACAAGTAGAGCATGGGCTGGATGCTACTACTGAAGTCCATCAGACCAAAGGCGACGTAATGGATGTAACAGCGGAAGACGTTGGGTGAGAAGTAGTCCTGAAAGGGGAAGAGCGCCACCGGCGGGAAATAGTTGAAGACGATGATGGCGAGGATTATGAGCACCATCTTGAAGGCTCGCTTCTTCACCGGGTGCATTTCGTCCCGGCCGGGCCCGGACTTGCGCAGCACTAACAGGATGGCGATGTTGCAGAACACCATGAAGGCGAAGGTGGCCAGGATCATGGCGGTGAAGACCTTCTCCAAATGGACGATGGGGCCCACGTGAATAAAGAAAAAGAAATCATTAATTCAGCTAATTTCCCACTTGGGGATCAACAAAGAATATTTCACACATATACATACATACACACACACTTATATAGTATTATGTAAGACCTTCTCAAAGTTGACGATGTGACCCACACACTTGGCGGCGGCATAAGCCAGCGTGACGAGCCACACCAGCACAGCCAGGCCGGCCCGGTGGTGGCGGTCCTTGAGCTCGGTGAAGGTGACAGGGTGCACCACGGCCACATAGCGGTCCAGGCAAATGCAGGAGAGGAAGAGCGGCGATGAGTCTTTCATCCCGTAGAAGAAGCGCAGCACATACCAGGTGCTGCTGGTGGTGAGGAACACAATGTTGGCCAGCTCCAATGGCGGGATGAGACAGAAAAGCACATCCAGGATGGCCAGTTGCAGGATGAAGATGTCCGACGTGGATGAATCGCCCTTGTTTTTGTGGATGAGCCACAGGACCATGATATTTGCAGGGATTCCCAGGAACATGTTGATGAACTGCAGGCACAGGTACCAGATGAGCACAGCCGGCATATCGCGGCAGCCCTCGTATACCGTGTGCTCCCACGCTGAGGCGTTAAAGGGCTGCTGAGAGATGAACAGCGCCGACGAGTTGAGGAAGTGGAAACCCATGGGGAGGGGTAGGGCTGGGCAAAGATATGAAAAATAATAATTACAGTTATTTTGATGGATATTGAAATCACGATGAATAACCTCGATGAGTCAATGATTTGTATTTATTCAACGACCAAAACTCAACTAGAAATGCAACTTGAAAGAACATTCAGAAAATAAATTAGTAGCCAAAATAATAAGATAAGAAAACATTTTTGTCTCACAATTGAGAAATTCGCAATCTACAGCAGCAAAATTTGGAGGGAAGTAGAAAAAAAAACATGAAGTATTTGCATGCACAAAATAACTTTTAAAAATGTTATTATAAATAAAAAGAATGCAAAATAAAATAACATAGAAAAATAAAATAATAGCAATCTCTTACGTGCTCTAGTTAAGAGCAGCATGATCAATGACTGGTATGTATTAAAAAAACTTACCTCCAATTAATGTTGAGTGATCCCTTCAGTGCCTCGTTGCTGTACAAACACGTAGCTTCCTCTTTATAGTTTTAGTCAAATCTTGTGAGCATGGGCAGTCGCAGTTCTCATAGTAGTCGGCGGTACCTGGCACTTTGTGACTTGCTGGCAAGACTTGTTCGTGATATATGTCTGACGCATCATCAGCCAATAAACCAGTGGCAATATGCGAGGGCGGAATGCTCATTATAAAAATATAACTGGACTCGCACTGTGTGATCACTGTTTGTGATCGTTATCACTGACATCCGATTATAAGTGCGAGAAAAAAAAAAAAAACGTGTCAAATTTTCCACTGAGTGATATGAGGAGGAAGTATTCAGAAAATTACGAGAAAATAGATTGATAATAAAATTATTTCATGAAAAAAAAACCCACGACAAATATACACTACAAATTAAAATGTACCTAAATGAGTTAAAGGACTTAGCAACATTCCGTTACGAATGCAAAGATAAAATAAAAAATCCACTTACCTATTCAATGAGTTGGCAAATCAAACTGAGGCTTCTGTATCCTGATCTTGAGCCTCAACAAATGAAGTCCACCACTTTAGGGATCCTATTCCCATCCCATCATCCAATCAGAGAATCAGAAACCTGCCAACATGTCTCTTTGGGGCCCTTGTGCACACACCCTTGCAAAGAAATATACACACACACACACACACACACACACACACAAAACAATATCACTAGTTTAAAATAATGACACTTGAGTGAACGTGTGTGAAAAATTAGTCCAAAAAAAAAAAAAATTGATTAGAGTGGTGAGGTTTGGTGAGGCGCGGAAGGTCCGCTTGGCCGACGTGTCGTGGCAAGCCGTCATCCATTCGACACCGATTGGCAATGATGCAACCAAGCAATGCGGGGCCTGACGGAAAATTGACGGCGGTAAACAACTGATGCAACCTTGCATGAAATCGCTCATGATTCAATTCACCGTAACACTTTGGTGAGTGTTACCCCGGGCTAACATGTTTGATTTAGATTTTTAATGGTCGCCGTATACAGCAGGATGCTCATGGGATGATCTTGTCTGGAAATTTATGCCACAGCCCCCCTCACACATTAAAAAAAAAAAAAAAAATCATGCTTAACCAATGCTTAACAATTTGTGGTCAAATATCCGTTGCTTTAATTGTTGTAAAACTGCAACCATCGACGCAAACCGTGAGCATGTCAAGGAAAGTATGTTAGCATAAAGCTTACGCTTCCTCAGCACTGCGTCAGTTAATCACGCAAACATACAAGCGGTCCGCGTGTGTCTCCGCTTGGAAATGTGAGCTGGGTTTGTTTACCTTTGGCATCTGTCTTCGGAAATTACTGTCGGTCTCCCTGCAGGTAGCTGTCCTATGAAAAGGGCAGTTACAATGGCACGCAAACAGACAATTTCACGTTCGGCAGATTGAAGACAAACAGTCCACTCTACACACATCGACCATATAACTATGCAGTTATATATTCTTTATCATCTGTGACGAGGGACTAATATTAGTGCTGTACTGATGAGATGAGAGGAGTGGAGTTGAGATGTTTCAATGAGCAGTATATCCATCTGTCTGCCTTATACTGCACTCAGGTGAGCGAGTCACTACTGTAAACGTGTTGGAAACTATAAATATGACATATTACAGGATATGTAGTACTGTGATATGATTGTACTATTGTATTGGTATAGCAGTGGTTTAATTTAGCATAAAAGTATGAATTGTAACATGCTTACAAGAGATGTGTTTTCCTACAATGAACCCATTTTTACAATTTCAAACCTCATTCTTCACTTTAAGTCAGACATTTTTTTTTTCCATTGATGTGACACCAACATACTAATTTTAAACGTAGGAAGTAAACATTGTCTTGGACGATAAGCTGTAGCTATTTTTTCCCCTTCCTCTCGCGGGTGAGAAAAAAAAAATGCAAGGATGCCTTATGACCCTGGTTGCTCGTATTTATTGTTTTACATGTCATTCATAGTTGAAGTACTTGTGATAAAAGGAGGGGGGCAGTTTCACTCACATTATGTACTTGAAGCAGACCCCCCCCCAAAAAAAAAAAAAACAACTAAACATTCAACGCTAGATAACTATGTTATCTGCAGACATCCCAGAAGTACCATACATTTCTCGTATACACTTACAGCTTATTATTATTGTTTTACTGCCAGAAACAAACGTATTCGCTAAATAGTTTCTGTGTAAAAGTATTGGAGGGCTACATGTTTAGCTACACTTCTTCAGAGGATCAATATGGTGGGCCATGCAGTCACATAGAGGACAAAAACAGTCAATTTTGCATCATGGAAATAGCCAAAGGGTGTTTTGAAACATTTTCCAAACAAGTAAATCCTTCTTCCGCTTTCCTCAGCGAGCAAATTTTCCATTTTTTTTTCCTCCTCTGGACCGACCTCACGTCGGCTTGAAGGCTGACTTCCCGCCACCTCCATCATCACGTCACAAAAACAACACATCGCACATGCTACTTCAATATAAAAACCTTTTGTGTTTAAAAAAAAAAACAAAAAAAAAAAACAAAACACTCCAACCAGAGTCAATGTAGAATTTGTGTCTTAGAGGGAATATTGAAAAGGAAACAAAGGGTAAACTTTCTGTTTCAGAGGAAGGGACCGAACGTAAAAGAAAATGTAAACAAAAGGTGTTGGTGACGGTTTGCATGGAAGAATGTGTGGTTTTAACAGTAATCGGACTGAAGCACTAAGTACTGTCGTGCCTTGAGATAAAAGTTTAATCCATTCCGCGAACACAGTAGTAACTCAAATCATCGCTTCCTAATGAAATGAATGTGTTTTTTCCATTCCAGACCCCCGTCTATAACATTGTACGATAGTAGCACATGATCATTAAATATGATCTAAAAAAAAAACATTAATTAAGCGGGGGGAAATTCATCAAGCAACATAGTTTGTGTTTTAAATTCACAATGTGTAATTTGCCTTTGTTTTATGTTTACTTTGACAGTAAGGAATTTTGGCAGAATGGCAGCTTGTGTCACCAAAAACTCACAGCGGGTCACCTGTCTCTCAAGGCACCACTGTCTGTGGAATTGATACATCTGGACTAAAATGGAAGCTTTGTATGTTAAGGGAGGAGCTAAGTTTAGCCTGGGTTGTTAGTGGAAGTTGCAGATTTTTTTTTTTTTTTTTGCTGCCTGTGCGTGTATATGCACACTTCTGGTGCATTTGTTCAAAATGAAACCGTCTTTAATCCACTTGATTTCGTAAGGCAAGTTTGAAATGGGATTTTAAGTATTTGGGGATCATAGTTTCTGGTATATTTGCAGTCTGGACTATCAATATGGGCTATTAGAAACTGGGCGGGATGGCTCGACTGTCAAGAAAATGAAGAGGTTGGGTGTCCAGTGCCTTGGAGTGCTTCTGCCTCTCGGAGTGCACAATTAGCTTGTGGAGTGAAGACGTTACAAGTTGCAGTCAAGGGGTTTTGGAAAAAGGTGCATGGCTGCCACAAAGGGTCAGTCGGGTAAACAAACGGCGTCAGTCTTATGAATCCGACCTACTGCGTAAAGGTCAGATGAAGGTGGAGTCCATGGTGCTGGTGTCCTGGACGCTGCGGGAACGTGCATCAAACAGCTGCTTGATCAGCGCCGACTTCTCCTGCTCCAGCTGGGCGATGCGCTCGCTCTTCTCGGTCACCTCCTTTGTGTGGGAGGAGGACAAGGATGAGGAAAGAAGGATAGAAAATCCCCAAAATGAAAACAGCAATGCAGTATTGGGAGGAATGGACTTGGGGGGGGGGGACGAACCTGTGTGAGGAGTCTGTTCTGGTCCTTCAGTCTCAGGATGGCTTGTGGTGGAGCAGGAAGCGGTGGCTGCGAGGTCGGGGAGAGTGCTCCCATCTGCCCGCCACCGGAAGGGAAGGACGACTGGGAAAATGCAAAAAAACAAAAATTTGAAAAATTAAAAAAATTAGGTCAGGAAACTATAAAGTAGGTTTGATGTCGTACAGCAATGGTAAATGTGATGTGAGACAGTTTGATTCTCACCATTCCAGTGCAGCAAATAAGGTCATTGAGGCACCGGTTGACTTCCTGTAGTTTGGGAATAAGAATGTTGATGCGACTCTGGTTGGCTTCAGTGAAAAAGTCCTAAAAAAACACACACATATACAAAAAAAAACAAAAAAACCACTTATACTCCCTGTAGGGTGTGCAATGGAGGTTTTGGATTATGCTGAATCTTGACTGACCGTGCATTGGGAGTTCTGCCCGACCTGCCGCTGCCTCTCGGTGACATTGTGGATCTGGCCCTGGTACCAGTCTCGGGCACGCTCCACCACCTCCAGGCCCGCCAGTAAGGAGTCCTTCTCCTGCTCCAGCTCCTTCATTTGCTTCAGCTGGAAAACAAGAAAGGAGCTTTTTTTTTTTAGGAAGCTTCAAAGAGCGCAAACGCCATGTGGTCGACACAACTTGAAAGCGAGCTCTTTTGTGCGGAAGGCGCAGACACAAAGACGCAGAGTCCAACTGAATCCTGAACAATGTCGAGAGGAGCTATCGGTCCAGCGTCATGGCAACCGCGCAACAACCTAAGAATGGAGTAAATAGCCAGCGCCTCAATGATGGCCACCGCTCTATGTCTATGAGAGTTGTGCTGACCTGGCTGTCCGTGCTGCACAATCCTGGCCTCATCGTTGGCATTTAGCCACCCTGCCGGACCCCCCCCCCCCCCCCCCCCCCCCCCCCCATTCCCCATGTGTCCCTTACATGGTTCCATCCCTCCATCCCATGTATAAACAACGACATTAGAGCAGGTTGAACTCATTCGTGTCTAAATAAGGCAGACAAGTGAGTGCGTTGATGGAAAAATGAGGGAGCGGTGTCAATGAAGAGCGGTGGAGGGTTGAAAGTAGCGTGTGTAGCCCAGCTGGCGCACAAATACTTCACACACCGTAAGAGCACAACAGTTGCACAGGCTGCTCGACACAAAGGATGAAAGGGCGACAACACAACAGTGGGTCAAAGGCAATCAACAATCGCAGAAAACAACGGTGGCGGAAGGATTATTAGAGGCGGGGGGGATATCTTAAACATGCTTCTAAAAGGCAAGAACTTTTTGTCCCATCCAGCAGGTATCGTGTCACCAAGTACTCATGGGAAAAAAAATCCTAACTTAGCTATCCAAGTACTACAAAAATGACCAGCCTTAAAATACACAAATTATATACAGTCATGTAGTAGGCCAAAATGTTCATGAAAAATAAGTTGGTTTTTTTTCCATAATATAAAACCGGTTCCATCGCTCCAAAATCCACAATACTAAACTCCTCACCGAGAAGTTGCAACTCAACACTTCCACCTCCCCCAACTCACCCACAAGAAAAAGTGCAGGGCCTTGCCGCTGTACAGGCTGCTGCTGAGGGGGATGAACACGGTGGTGTACGCGGCCCACACCGCCGTCCAGGCCGGGCCGGCTTCCTCCACGTCCACCGGGCCCCTGAACCCGACCCGGCTCGCTACCATCGGGGCAGCAGTGTCGGCCTCGGTGGGAGGGACACAGGCAAGGGGGAGGAGGAGGAGGAGGAAAATGGTGGAAGGCAAGGGGGGGAGAGAAGCGGAGAGGAGGCAGGCATTGAGCTCCGGAGGGGAGGGTGGGAGTTGCACCGTGACAGGGGGGGAGGGACAGGGGCCATCGGGGTAGCCAATAGGAGGTGAAATGCAACTTTTCTGTTGTTGTTCTATTCTCTCCACGAGTGACACGAGTTTGTGACTCAACAACATGTACTGTACAATCCATCTGTTCCCTTTTTGCGGAATAGCATCATAGGTGAGCTGGGGCCTATCCAAGCTGATTTTTTGTTTTTTTGTGGGGGGGGGGCACTAGAAATGAACGACTCCTCATACGCATCTGATGAGTTCAATGCGAAGGTCACGCTGTGTGTTAAAAAGCCACGTGACAGGTTTGAAGGCCGTTTTGGAGCGGCACACCGACCATTTCGTAGTCCACTCCGTTGGTGATCGTGTGGCGCCTCTGCTCCTCCCGACCGCGGCTGTGTCGCCTGGAGCCTCCGCTGAAGCCCGTCGCAGACTCGCTTTGGGATCTGGGCAAAGTGGATTTGGGAATACCTGCGCACATGTGGAAGCGATGATTGGTTATTCGTGTGGCAAGATGGGACAATATTTGATATTGAAAAAAAAAAAAAAAACAGGAGTCACGCAACGTTGCCAGTGGTTACCACACGAGGGCGCCATTCAAAATGGAGTCACATGGCCAAAGTGGAATGTTGCTGAAAACATGCAACTTTCTTCTCATAATGTTTCAATAGTAATCTCAAAAGCATGGAATTTAAGGGCGAAAATATCCGACTTTTTTACTTTACCCCTATTCTCTGGAAAAAAAACGGGGTGGGGGGTGGAACATGTCTTTACGCACAAAATGATGAATTTAATCTCTCAGTGTCATTGTTTTTTTTTCTCTTCCTTTCAGTGTGGCCTTAATAATCCTTTGTAAAATACACAGCAAGACAAAGGCTTAATAAATAGTCGGAGTAGTCAACGTTGAAAATCTTTTCGACCCAATGTTTTCGACCGAAGGTTTTTTTGAGACTACAATGAGTAAAAACGTGTGCAGTAGTTCGATACGGTTAAGTATGGTTGTTTTGCTAGGGCTGCTACTATGTTAAATGTCCAACCTCCAGGAGAATGTGAACTTCTGGCAGAAATTTTTGGTGGGAGATTTCACAGCTGTCACGCTTTTGGCGAGGCCTGACCAGCGTCCTGTAATCTGGCCTAATCCTACTGAGTTTGGCAGCATGTATGAGATTACGGCACGGACAAGAGCTGCTCTGTCGGTCCACACTGGGACTGGACTAGAGGGAATGATAGCTTTTACTATACCAACTCACCTGTCATTTTTTTTATTTGTCACCTTGTTGTACGAACATTTTTCTGCTCCACAGATCGTAAAATCCTCTGTAAATTGGAAGACGAGCTGTGCCAAAAACACCTGATATGCGATTAATCGATGAAGTTGCCTCGAGGCAGGAAAGTCGACATAGCGACGACTGGACTCATTGGTTTAACCCCTAGTTGTTACTTGACATTTGTTTTTATTGTGTGCATGACTGGACATTTTGGTCTCAATTTGACAGAAATGCACAAACGCCGCTGCACAAAACCAGCCAACTCTACACTCTCATTTGCTGACACCCACATCACTCACCAGGTTAGGGCCCACCCTTTAAAGCTAGATACGTTCTGCTGATCCACGGGATAATCAATAGGATACTTTTAAATAAAACAATCCTCAGTGTTAATCTTTTTTTAAAAAGTGCAAACTCAATTATGTGAAATGCAATTGAAAACATCGTATATCATAGCATAACACAAAAGAAGCTATAGTGCAGTTTTGCGCACTTGCGTTTTTGTGAAGAGTCAAATGCAGCACAAGCCTGAACCGGTGCGTGCTGCCGGGTGGAAAGATCTCTCCAAACTTTTCAAACGAGTAAAGTAAGTTAACAGGGAGTGAGGGAGTGTCACCCTCGAGGCTGGCTGTGCGGCGATCAGACTTAACCCAGAGAGACTCATCAGTGGGTTGAGCGTGTGTGACAGCCAGCCAGCATGGTTGTGAGAGCGACTCGAGGAGACGTACGAGTGAGATAATGAGCTAGCAGGACTCCTAGAGCGTTACTTCTCGCACACCGGGGGAGAATTGATCGTCGGCAATCACGCAGAGCGAAGGCCATGGCACCAAAGGATGGCACATGACCCAGCCTGGCTTGAACGACACTAATAACTGAATGAATTACAACAAGCTGAACATGAGTCCCTTGAATAGCACGCAAGACACTTGAGAAGCACGTTGTCAAAACAATAAACAGGGACCGGTAATCTGCCATTCGCTGACGATATATACAGTTTAATGCCCTTGTGACCAAGACAGATGACGCTTCATATATAATCTTGGAGGGATATTTGGCACGGATCTGGTGTATTGCCAGGTAAAAGGCAATTTTGCAGGATTTTACAGTTTTACTGTTGATGCACCGACCCATAGGCCACAGCAGGGCAAATCAAAGATTAAAAACGGAATTTGGGATGAAATGATTTAAATTTCATTTCAATTGAAATGGGAAAAGATGATTTGAGGAAAATGTATGCCAGTGATCAGGAATTCGAGCATCTCTGCCCAAATTTGAGACAACGAAACTTCTGCTTACCGAGTACAGTGGACCCTTGCATACTTGGGTGTCCCCATATTTGGGTCTTCGTTGATTTATATTTTTACATTTTGTTTTGGGGGAACCCATTTTCTAATTTCACTTCCACCAAATCATTCATTCATAATAGCTTTGGGTTGCACATACTTGCTTGGAGCTGGGGTGACTCCAGGGCCAGCGACTCGATCGATCTCACCCGGCTCTGCTGATGCTGGGGTGGCTTTGAGACGTGACCCGGCTCCACCCTGTAAGACCCGCCGGCTTCCTGAGGGGCCGGGATCCGCTCAAGACTCCGACCGGGTCTCTCATAGCCCGCACCATACCTGGCCGGTCCGCATACCGGGTGGCCGGCCCCCTCCTCCGGCCTGGGCCGACTCATCAGGGAGGACGCCCGGTGCGGCTGAATGTTGGTCACGTTGCTCGGCCCCAACGGGCGGACCTTTTTCTCCACCCGGGTGCACGCGGACCGCGGGGCGGGCTGCGGAGGGACAGCCGCCTGTGCCTTCAGCTGACAGCGATTCTCCGGGTTAAGCATCGAGTAGCGAAGCCCCGCCACGAAGCGCTCGAACGTGAGGCAGCCGTGCGGAGGGGTGACCCGGCGGAGGCAGCTCAACACCCCGCCGGGTAGCTCCCGAGTGTCGGCGCCCTGCCAGCGGCTCTCGATCTCGGATATATGGACGTAACCGCGACCGGCGTCGTCCAGGATGTCAAAAAGGGTCCGCAAACTGTGAAGAAACGCTTTGGGTAGTCCGTCCGTGGAATAGTCTCCATCTTTGGGTTGGGATTTCCCGTGAAAGGCGTCTTTCCTGGACCCAACCGGGGCATAAATTGCCGGTGCTACGCTCATTTTACTGCCTTGCTCCGTGGCTATCAAAGCCATGATTCCAGTCGTCCGAGTCGAGTACTTCCAGTTAGCATAAACCACCACGAGCCGGACAACTTTTTCCTAGCTTTAAAGAATAACTAACCGAAACACGCAATTTAACTTAAACTACAACGCTTATTTTTCTGAGATAGTTATAAGGCTTGGGAGTCATGTTTTAGTCCCGCGTTGGCTCGTGTAACTTCACTTTTTAATCGTCCACACTCCACTTCTCCTTGTGTTGAGTCCAGCACCGCCCTTCAAACGTATGTGCGCGAGGGCTTCCTGCCCGCCGATTGGTCGAGGCGTGCCACAGCCGAGCGCTGATTGGTGGAAAGCGGAGGTAAACTTCAGTTTGAGTTGCTTTGTGTGCATTACTCATACTCATGAGTGGGACGTTATTTATATTGGGGCTTTTTTCCCCCTCTATATGATTTGAAAAATGCAGCTAGTATTAAAGAGAGAGAAGAAGCCGAGTTTTCTCCACGACGTCCTCCCACATTCCAAAAGCCCCCCTCTATATGATTTGAAAAATGGAGCTAGTGTTAAAGAGAGAGAAGAAGCCGAGAGTTTTCTCCACGACGTCCTCCCACATTCCAAAAGGGTACATACTGGACACTTTGCAATGACGTTCATGTCATGACAATTTTTTGCTGTTGCATTCACCTTGAAGGAGTGAACCGTCTGAAAATATTTCTTCTCCACCTTCCCGAATCAGTTACTGTGTATCGTCCCAACCTGTTGGGGCTTGAACAGTCGCTTCCATCTGTTTTGCAAACGTCCCAGAGTGACTCATACTGGAACAGTGAATTCCCTATCATATAAACCCGGCCCACTTCTGCCTGATCAGACCATATTGGAATCGTCCAACAATGTGGATGCGATGCCCCAAGGATGACAACCAACAGTTGCCTTCACATAATCAATCATGGGCTGATTATTCTTGTCAACAAATAAAATGGGTGAGCATCGATTGTAGCCCGTGGGCTGCGTATGCAGTGGTGATCAAATAGAGCAAGGGGCGAACATGCTACCCCCTTGTTCATCACGCTGCTTGTG
Source organism: Hippocampus comes (assembly GCF_001891065.2). NCBI lineage: Eukaryota > Metazoa > Chordata > Actinopteri > Syngnathiformes > Syngnathidae > Hippocampus > Hippocampus comes. The sequence continues at coordinate 158,976 of NW_017805507.1, forward strand.
GTAGCTGGGTATTGCAGAAATGTTGTAAATAGGGTTTGCATTGGGCTGGCTGAGCGCGTGAGCCGCCGTTATATAACCCAAAGAAAGTGAGTGACAGAAAGAGAAGGGAGGTCACGGCGAGATGGCTCGACTCCCGACACTTGTCCGCGCTTTCCTCTTCTGCTGTCATGCCCATGCACACAGACTCATGGGCTAATAGGGTGAAGGGATCGTGGGCATTTGAGCTTTCTTTTCTTTTTTTTTTTTTCGAGCCAAAGTGACAGTGGAATAACATTGAGTAACTGCAGTGGGAGGATGCGCACACACGCAGCTGCACTCGAGAGGCAATAAATAACACTGAAGATACAGCCGAAACATTTCCTTTTTTTTTTTTTCTAATTTGGATTTGGAAACAGTGTTTTAGTCACGGCACTGCTGTGAGCTTGCATTGCCAGCGCAGAGAATTAGCGATTGAGCATGTTCTTGGGGCATTAAAGCTTGACCTTTGATCACTGCGTTCACTTATCATGCAAGGCACTATTGTTGGAAGGAGCAGTACAAGTGGTGGTTTAGCTTGAAGTGGTAGGCCGGATTTGAGCTTTTTTTTTTTCACCACACCTGATCAAATTTAGGAACATGCCTCAAGTCGGAGGGTGATGTCCATAAATACAATCAAGCATTTTCACCCAACCTCCCAATAATGTGACAGGTAATCCCAGCAGAGTCTCATGGTTGAGCATCCGCTGAGTGACACTGCTGTCTAAAATGTATTACAGAGCCAACACCCCCCCCCAAAAAAAAATTAATACCAGATCATAGGCTTAATATCTGATGCCAAAAAAAAAAGAGCAACACAAAACCCTGACTTGCAGTGTCTCTTTTTATCCTCATATTAATGATGGTACAAAGGGAGAAAGCACTTTTTGTGCACGTAAATATGACAAATTATATTTCCGATGTGAAAACAGTACTGGGAGGTAGACCAGCTTCCCAGAACAGACAGGCTCCACTGTATAACATTGTTCGTTTTAACCCTTTCAGGGACAGCAGTTACTACAGTGGGCAGCTTATCATGTTATCAGGTTCCAAGCTGCATGAAAGGGTTAAAAGATTTTAATCCATCACATCGCCATATTTTGTCTTCCCACTCCCCGATGGTTCCTCTGCTTTCAACACTACAAGACAAAGATAAACATAAGGTTTGCGTTCGCAAATCAAAGCAAAAATTTAAAAAAAAGAAAAAAACGACAACAACAAAACCATCGAAATGACGATCATTTCGATCACTGGTACCTAAAGGTACCACAACAGTAAATGTCTCCTCTGTTTGTTAATCCAGTCCTACGTACATACTGTACAGCACTTTCAGCCAGGGACTTACTTTGTGGCTGCAACCTATCCGGGACTTTGCCAGTTTCAAGTAGCAACCAGAGGTCGGAGCATTTCTGCGTTTCCCAACGTGTCACAGCGTAGCTACCTACCGATGACCCCACTGAGAGAGAGAAGAGATGGAGACTTTTTAGAAAGCAGGGGGTGTGTGAGGGGTTACATATTGACTTCTCACCGATGGAAACAAGCAAATTCCACTGCAAGGGATAAGCAAGTCTCTTTTGTAGAATCTTCTGCAGAGCAAAAAGGCCAACAGCACCTGTAAGAGAAGGTCAAAATGATATCCAACAACTATGATAACATGGCACAGGCTCACGGGTAGTGAACGATTTTTTTAGATTCAAGTAAAAGCTGTAGCCTGACATTCTGACAATCGAACAATACTTGCAGGGATTCATTTTTTTATCCTCTGCTAAAAAACACTAATATTATATTGTCTGTATGTCTTTGTTATACTGCCCACTGGTGGCCAAAGTAAGCACAACGTAGGGCTGGAGTGGCATTTCTGTTCATTTTCAATTGGGAAAGAATATATGTATTTTGGCTCAAAATGGTGTTCTTAAAAAGATGAAATGCACAAAATTAATTACTCAGAGATGGAGCAAATACGTATGACCCAGTACTTTGGTCCACATCTTCTAACACACATGCCTGAGGGTTCTTCGTCCTCATGTGGTAGCTACTAGATTTATCTTGGAAATTATTTATCTCCTATTTAGTGGAGGTTTTCAACAGGACAGTGCAAAACTGCAATGGAAAAAAAATCCAAGTTGGTAAAATAAGTAAAAATTACAATAAAATTCATAAATTAAAAAACACGCACCAAGAATAAAGGTTCCAGTCCCCTTCATGAAGGCGTGAGACTGACAGGCGGCATACCTTTCTAAGCCCTGAAAGACAAAATTACTTAAAATGAAGGACGATAATGTCATATTTTCATTTATATTTTATATTACACACGAGTGTTATCGTGAGTGTATAATGATGCAAAAGGCAAAACACGTCACGCTAAATTGTAAACGCTCACCGGGTGTTTCGCCACCAGCTCGTCGTCCACTCGAGTGAGACCAAGATTGACCATTTCGTATATTACAATCTGAGTTTTAATGCTATTTCACGGATAGTAACATTGGATTTTGTTGACATTACCAGTACCCGGATGCCGTCGGAGACTTACAAAACAGAGTACGAGGTTGTGCGAAAACTAGGGCGACGCTGACAGATCGGCGGTGGAACTGCACCTCTTGGCGCATCAAATTAACTTTTCTTCGCTTTTAAATACGATGGGTCGTATTATGGTAATGTGACATTTTATCGGTCGTACGTTTTAGAATATTTGGGTCTCTATTGTTTGAATCGGGTATGTTGGAGGAGGGAGACATCTAAAACATAGAGGACATCCCTGGCAGACCGTGGGTGGTTGTTAATTAGCCCCACTGTGACATCATAGTGGGGCAGAGAGGTTTTCAGAACAAAGCTGATAACTCAAGATTTATTAGCTCGCTCAATTTCACACTTGATCAAGTGAAACGCTCCATAAAATGTCAACGGATAGAAATAAAACAGATAATTGGAAGAGCCTCATTTTGTTCATTTTTTTTTATTTGAGCATCATTTTACATAGGAAAAGCAACTGTTATCGCCCGACTGTAGTCACATATTGTAGCTCTTAATTTCTAAGTGATTCATGTTCATTTTCCTACAAAAAAAAAAAAAAAAGAGCGCAGGGTGATAGTTGAAATCACACCCTGTCTAGGACAAACGCGCTAACAAGGGACCGGGCTTTTAACGCAGTGGTGAAAACCCGTTCACGCACACTTACAAAATACACAATCAATGAGTCGCATGTCAACGTGGGACACATGCTCCAAGTGTCTGGACTCATCAGAGAAGACATACTAAGCATGTGCATTGTGGGTGAAGGCGCAAGTCAAAAAGTCGACACACAACAAAACGAGGAGGTGGTTCACTTTGTAAAAAAAAAAAAAAAAAAATCTCCAAAAGCAAACAGGAGGGGCGGGGGTTCAAGTTTTTCAACGTTGTGGAAGATTTCAGTGAACAGTGTTTTTTTTTGTGGAGGAAACCTGGAAGGGGTGCGAAAAAAAAAAACAATTAAGTAGTGCCTCGCTCTAACACGATTTCAAAGTAAAGAAAAAGCTGAAAACCGTCCTATACTGTCTGTCCACTTCAGTTTGCCTTCAAATATCACCACCACAAAAAAAAAAGTTTCACAAATACTTTAAATAAATAGAGCTCCATTGATAGAATTCCCCCCCCTCCCCTTCCCCGAAAAAAACAGACACACATACACACGCAACAATACCAATGGAAGGACTTAAGTCATGAAAAACAGTGCCGTCATCATTTTAATCGAGTATTGTTTTCTTGTCATTAATTAGCGATGCCAAAAGTACCAAACGGTCACTTTCCATTGAAAAGCATCAATCTCCACAAAGCTAGTTTCAGATAAACAGAAAAAAAATGTCTTTTTAATCAGATAACCCAAAAATATATATATTAATAATAACAAAAAAATTTAAAGGAGGGTGTTCCAAAAATTCCGACATCATTTTGTGGTGTACTAACAGGCATTTCTCGCTCAAATGATCTGAATTTAAAGATGTTCAAAAACGTTTAACTTCAATGACATTCACTAGCATTGAAAAGACCTTCGTGAATCAGAATGTGCAGTGAGCAATTCACAGGAAATTCAATAAAAAACAAACAAAAAAATTAACTGACAGCAGATTTAGACCCCCCAAAAATTAAAGACAAAAAAAAAGTGGAACGCAAAACGGAAGACGTGGCATGTCACAGGAGGAGTGCATACTGAACATCTGTTCTCAAGTCGATAGTTTGAACGTATCGTTGAAATTGTAATATTTACTTCACATCACTAGCCTAACGGCATAATTGGCCAAGTCATGTTTAACTGTCATTAAATCAATAAAAAAGTACCAGTGAGCTTCCTAAAACTTTTGCCTTGTGCAGTCTTAAGTCAAGGGAAGTGGACTGATGTTTGCTAAATTTGTTTTTTTTTTCTGGTTGTCTGAAAACATGGGGGAAAAAAAGAAAAAAAGACTATGCTATGACGCGCAGATGTCAACTTTTTCGGAACACCCAGCTTTACAAACATATTCTTCAAAAATATTCAACAGAGATGTTCATAAATAGTGGAGAGATACACAAAGGTGAGTTCAATGGTTGAAATTTGTACCGCTGTCTGCAAAAACAAATGATGAAAATAAAAGCCACAATTCGGCAGCTACTTTATTACAAAACAGTGAAAATGTCTAATTAGACTGAATATAAAATTAAATTGGAATATGGCCCCTTTTGGAAGATATGTGCGCGCGCGGGCGCACACAGACACACACACACACACACACACACTGAGTCCTTGGCAGAACATACAACGCACGCGCACAAAATACTGTTAGTGTGATCCAATCCGAACAGAAGATGGCGTCCGTATCCGAGCGTGATCCAGTTTGTCGGCATGACAAGTCGTTACCTCTCGCGTGCGAAACGATTAGCAGCAGCAGGTCGAGCTCAGAGGGTGTCACCAACCCCCCAAAAACACAAACAAAAACAAAAAAACTTTCCCTGTCGTCCATGTGAGAAGCAAGGGGAATTATACGGTTGTGGAAGTGTATGCCGATGTCTATTAATCGCCTACTTCCAATCCACCAGTGAGGCGAGCGCCATTGTCTCTGTGGTTTCAGTCTCTCGCCTTCCCCACGCCCTCAACCCGAATATCAAAACGCTGTATTCCTCCCCCCCCGCCCCTCCCGTTCCCTTTTTGCCGATCACCGCTCCGGTTCCGACTCCAGGGCCAGTGCCCGCTTGCGCTCCCGACACTGCTTCTTGTGGGCGGGCCAGTCTCTCTGCTGGCACTGCGAGCCACAGTAGCGAGCCACCTGACAGCGGCCGCAGATGTTGAACTCCCGGAGCTGTGGAAGAAAGGCAACGGGTTGGAAAACATTCTGTGCAGAAACAAACCCAATAAATAAATAAATAAATAAATAAATAAAGGCTGGCCATTTGTGTCGAGCTATAAACCGAAGCCAGGATGAAGCTGGCTTCAGCCAACAAAGATTTACGGCACCGACCGGCACAAAACCGACCCCCGAGTGCTACTTTTGGCCACGTTCCAGAGAGGGATCCTGGTTAAGATAAGCCATTTTAAACTAAAAAGAAAAAAATGTGTACAGAGAGAGAAGCACCGGGCAAAAGACACCATTGTGCTCTTTCTGGTTCAATAGATAGTTTTCAAATAATCAAAATCAATTTTTCATTTGAATGATGACTGTGATTTTTGGAATTGAGCAAAAAGTAATGATTCAGCAATCATTTTTCGACCGTCAATACGAATAACGAAACGGGATTTGGAGGGGACTTAGCCTTACAGAAGATTTTTTTTTTTTTGCTCCATATCAGCCTAGCAAATTGTGATTTGAAATTGCATCGAATTGGAAAGTGAACCAAAGACTACTAATTTGGAACGCAGTGCACATTTTCTTCACAGTCGACGACTCACCCGCCGCTCGATGAGCGAACAAGGCGGGTAATGGCACTCGTAGTACGTGCACGAGCACTCCTCTTCCTCCACCAGCTCGCCATTGGCGTTGTAGTAGCGTGTGCGACTCAGCTCCAGGTACTGCTCCTCCACCGGGTCTGCCGGAACCTGCTGGATGGCCAGCCAGTACAGTGACTGCTCCCTGGGGGTGGAGGAGAGAGAATAAAATGTCTGACAAAAATATGTCTCAAAAGACGCGACACGCAGATGGTGTGTGGTGATATCAAATGGCCCACGAAGCATTAATGGATCGGGGGAGCAGTGGGTAAAGGTCACTTTAGTTTCATTGAAGACTAAATTGTCAATGGGTGATGAATGTGAGTGAATGGTCGTCTATCATGCCCTGCAACTGGCTGGTGACCAGTCCAGGGTGTATCCCAGTTGTCTCACCCCCCCAAAAAAAAAAAAAAAAATCATCTTAAATTAACCGATGACTCACTGCATGATGACAAAACACCAAAGCGTCATTTGCAGATCCCAGCTGCCCCCAATCTTAACTTCTCAGCCTTGCCTTTGCTTGCTGGAAATCTCTTCCGGTTTGGGACTCCAGCCCACGGGGACCAGTCGCAGATTGTCTAGCCTGTTGTCAACCGTCACAGAGTTGATGTGAATGACTTGGAAACTTGGGGCGATGCCTCCTCGGTGCTTCTCCCTGATGAAACCAGACAAGGAGTGACACGGTTTAAAAAAAAAAAAAAAAATAGGTGTGTCATCCAAACGGTGGTTAATAACTTAATTGACGAGACAAAGGAAGGATCAGTTTCCATCTTAACCGACAGGCAATTGCCAGAACAACGAAAGACTGACCAGAGAAGCTCGTGCAGCGGCCTTCCCGCCCAGCGACCCTTGCCAATATCGAAAGCGTAGGCAAAGATCTTCGCGCCATTACCGTCTGCATCAACCTCCATGCGTGCCTGGTAAGACATACACACTTTAACGCCAGGTGGACAAAGACTTGTGGGGGAGGGGGCTACGGTGTCTGTCCTTACCTCAAAGGCATAGTTTTCCACAAGAGGGATGTCCTGCTCATCAATCAGTGTGTATTTTGTCTGAAAGTTCAATAATATACAAATGAGGTTGCATTCCAGCCCAAAATAAGACACATTGGACAATTTATTAGGCACAGGGCAAAAAGACAAAGTTTAACTGTTACGGATTCACCAGTTGAAGAATGAGTATACCCCCCCCCCTATAAAAGAACACAAGTGCCTAAACTTGGATCAGGAGCTTTCCGGTGAAACTGCGAGTTGCTAAGCCAATGAATGACATGTGGAGTCAATATTAATTTTTAGTAAAAGGGAAAATATTGGATGTCAAAATTCTTCAAATTTCATAATAACTGAAATGTAAAATGTTCCCTTATCCTTTTTTTAATTTGACACAAAAGCAAAGGATGCATCTTTTATAAAGTGAACAGATGTGTTCAAGGCTGCCAGAAATTATATTTGAATTGATCTCTTATCAGCTGTCTTCCTTTTTTCAGGCTGATGCCTATATTCTGCATTTTAGATAAATGGCCCGGCCGATGATCAGTCTATCCCTATTTATTAATTGCGTTTACTGTTCAGTTTTATTTACTAACAGCACTTTGTTTCAGATCTGGTGGATTTTTTTTAAGTTATCTATGAATAAAGTTGTTGAGCAGATAAGCATAGTCACATTAAAATCCACATTCATGCTTTTCTATTGGCCCATTCATTTCTAACAATATTGACAGTTGTATACATTGTTAAATATTTTTCTGACAGTGCCTTTTCAAACAAATTTTAGATTCACGTGTCCACGTCCACAAACTGCTAGTCACGTTCCATCCCCTCACAGGGTGTCTTAAGTTAATGTGTGTGCGTGCGTAGGGGGGATTCCATGTGATATGTACCCGAGACCCCCCCGTCCTCCCCGGGCAAGCCGAATGTTGGAAGCACAGCGTCATCCGCATGAAACACGGGTGGAAACACGCGATGTGACAGCCCAAGTGTCCACTATGATGCCCGCCAGCCGGCTCAACAACAACGTTCCACCCCAAACGTGCCTCATGACTACCACGCATCTGTTGACTAGAAAAGCAATTTATAATTTGGGGAGAATTTATGGGCAAGGGGGGTGAATTTTCCTCATTTACACGGATTTATGTATGAGCGGGAGCCAAGATTTAAGACGGCGTCTGGGCAATGGCTTCCTCGTCTTAAAATCCAAATGTCTGTGCTAGCGTGGCCACGCTCGCTCGGTTGCTTGTCGTCGTGTCATTAATATGACTCGCGGAGGAGAACAATAAGGCGTTTGCCTCGACAACTGCGGCGCGGCAAAATCGCTGCGAGGGAAATAAGCCATTTTAGCGACAATAATTAAATAACAGCGAAAACGCCGACAGCCTCTGCTAATGCTAGTTAGCGTTAGCATCTTACCGCGAGACTGCGTGGTGGAGCTGGCAGCGACACTGGCAAAGGCGACCCGCCGCCGCTTTCGCTAAATGCGTTGAAACGAGGCTAAATTGTTAACATTTAAACATCATTAATCGGCGACTTTTACCAAACCTTGATAAGAACCCCCAAACGGTAAATTTGGGCTCCTTCTGAGCTCCCGCGGGCCCTCCCCCGGCCGCACATGGCAACTCCAGGATGGCTGCTCACCTTCCCGGCCACACGGCCGAGCCGTACGATCCCCAACTTGAAGTCCGACATCGGGAAAGAGCGAGGCGTGGGATCCAAACCGGTATTAACCGTCGTCAGCTGGGGGAGGCGGCCCCCTAAAGCCCCGTTACGATACCGTTCGGGTTAAGAGGCTCGGACACTCTCCGGCGGCAACCCGGCCTCGGTGACACCGCTGGCAGTTGGCGCAGGGAAGGAGGACGAGCTCCGAAAGTGAGGCGGGGCGACAGGCAGATTCTTGTCTGACTGGCCAATCAAAACGACCGTTATGTTTTGTCAAAACATTCGTTTCCGGCTTTATACCCAATGGGCACCGATTTATGGCTGAAAACCGCCTCTTCCTTGTATTACGTCATCACTCTCGTGACCGGTCACATCCGTTTTCACGAATAACTGGTGACAAACTGAGTGCGATTTGTCAATCACTTCAAGTCATTTTTGAAATTAATTACTTTATTAATTGTGAACGTTAACGCTAAAAATCCAAAAGTGACGTCACGATGCATGACATTTGGCTTCACAAGCAGCATTGACGCAAGTTTTTGGTGGTGCATATAGTTCTGCCTTCATGTCCTGTCAGCAAGAGCTGTACTGTACTGCAGTGTTTTCGAACCTCTATTGAGTCAAGATACATATTTGACTGTTGGGGAAATCTCACGGAACACCACTAAACAAACAAAAAAAATGTAAAAACAAAACAAAAATACAATTATCTACCACACTGTGTTTTAAAAGTGACCAAATCAAAAACTGCTTGAGTCTTGACGATCAGACTACCTTGTGAAACAGTTCCCTTTATTGGTAATACAATGTCACACAGTGAAACATTTGGAAATTCTATCCCAGAACTAGCCTGTCAATCACTCATATCCAGTTACACACAGATGCGCCGGTAGGAAGGGGGGGGGGGGCTCACCGAAAAGTACCCAACTTTCACAAAAGGTGTTTTGAGGGTGAAAAATGATAGCGAGAGAAAGGTTGTCATTAAAGCATAAGAGTGAATATTTTGTCTTCCTCCACTGGAGTGATGCACATGCACTGTTGCAAAACAGGCTGTTACTGAGGTGTGCTTTTACTACTTATCCCTGAACACACTTACGAGACGTTGCTTACAATTATTTAACACAGAGCAAATGTTGGTAAACAGATAGGCCTACTGGTGTAACGTTCGGGAAAGATGAAGCTGTCTGATCCAAAATAAAGAGAGTCCAGTGGTTCGTTGTTTTTTTAGGTACGAGGCATCGTTTTGGGCTTTGACTTGCTAGCACAAACTCGAGACACAAGCGTTTGTATGACGGTAGTGAACGCAACTGACTTCATCATAAGCAGAACTTTGGCAAATAATGAAAAATTCTTTTAAAAATACGATTCAAATTGTTGAGGCCAATCTCTCATTAAGTTTACTGTCAAACTAAACATAAAATAGAATAACTACATGTTTTGTATTTTTTTTAAAGAACCACCTAGTTTTAGACTTTAATTTGGTTCTTAATCTTAATCCAAAAGTGCAACACTAAATATGATAATATAACTATCCTCACAGTCATATATTTATTATCCTCTGTGAAGAGCGGAGCTCCATGAAGAGTGTATCCATCTGTCTGTCTTACAGACCCCAGGTCGGCATAAAGGATAGCCAGACGGGGCAGAAACTTTAAACCCTCAAGTTCGACTTCCTGATCAATTTGGGACATGTCTCGAGACTTTTTGCTGAGTCCTGTTACAAGGGACATTTCTACCCAGTTTCGTGTCGATTGGTGAAAACAGGTGTCAGGGGCTAAAATGCACAACCTGATGCTTTGGTCCCCAACCAATTGATAAAAATTAGAATATTACTCGTTTATTTAATTATTTACAGCTTGGACTTTAAGATGTACAAACACAACAGCGCTGACACGTCTCACTACTTCCGGGTAGCGCTCACCTGTTATACCTGCGCTACAGCGCAGACTCAGCCGCGTCCCGCTTGCGCACCTGCTGTCATGATGACTGAGGAGCTCACGGATTTCACCTCACCGAAGGACGGCGAGGAAACTTCCCCGGCGGTAAAAAGCGAGGCGATGAGCCCCGCGGAGCAGCCCATCTTCGCTGCGCTCGGGGGGGACACCTCCTCCTCCGTAGCCGCTGGGAACAAGCCAGGCGGCGGGGCGAAGGCACCTGCTCTGACCGCTGTCATGGCCACCACCTCCGACAATGAGTCCGGGATCTTCTCCGGGGAGAGCGAGACGTGCGTGGAGCACGAGTCCGAGCTGGACTGGTTCTGTGGGACCGAGTTGAAGCTGATTTGCTCCCACTGCGCCATAGTTGGCTCCTGCCATGGACACTCCGTGACCCCCTTGGCCGACAGAGTCACTGCAGTCCGGGTGAGTCTTAGTCGTCTGTTTCTCCTGCATCTTCGACAATTTTAAGTGCATGTTGTAGTTTTAAAAAATGTGTAAAAAGGCCACACACACACACACACAAATAAATAAATGACTAAACAAATTTTAAAAGTCTATTGTAGATTGAGCTGTTCTTACTGCGTTGTGCAGACTTGTCCGTTGTTTGTAATATTTTCATGAAATACTGTAATTTGTATGAAAAACACTTCGAGCAGTGGCATGCAAAGAGAGGTGGTGGGAGGGGCAGTGGGGAGCAGTTGGGCGGCTATCTAACAGAGAAGGGCGGGGTTCGGGGGGGGGGGGGTAACCTCATCTCCTTCCCATATTGTAAACCTGGATTAGTTTGAGTTTACATGGAAAATACGAGTAAACGGTTAAGTAACAAAAGAGCAAAATTTACAAATATGAGGTAATGACAAAAATTTTGCAAAAATACATTTCAGTTCAGTGGATTTAAATCCGAATCAATATTTAAAATCTTTTGTATAACTAGTGGAAGAAGCAACTATCAGCTTTTAGGGACAATTTAGAGTGTTCCATTAACCTGCCATGCATGTTTTTGGAATGTGGGAGGAAACTGGACTACATGCAAACTCCACACAGGAAGGCCGGAGCCGGAATCGAACCCTGTGAGGCCAACGTGCTAATCGGTTGAAAACCGTGGTGTGATTTTGAAGATGTGAAAGCTAAAATATTTTCAATCATATATGAACCATACAAAGTAAAGTATAAGTCTTTATTTCTAACGAACAATACTTGCACACATATCTGTGAGGGGCGTGGCTTTGCATTGGTTGTTGCAATGCTTTTGTACACTTAATGTCAAACGATGTGGACACTGGCTGTGAGCACATACCAAGCCAAGGGGCCAGCAGTGGATTGTGTGGAATTTGTTTATACATCTGACAGCACCAATAACTCAACATCTAAATCCCTGTAAGGGTGTGTGACATGTCTATCAGGTTTTTCTTTATTATCATCCCCATCTAATTCCTCTGCAGAGACAGGATTTTCTCGTTGGATTTGCACCTTCCAGCTCATTCTTTTTTTTTTCCCCCTCCCACTCCCTCCATCCAAACCAGAATCACCTGGTGGATGTGTGTGAGAAAATGCAGCTGCAGGCGCTGAGAATGGAAAGGTTCATCGAGCGCACGCTCACAGCCAAGGAGCAAAAGCTTCAGGTGGGAGACGCAGAAAAATTCACCCAATTCCACAAAAAAAATAAATAAAAATAATAATCTTTTGTGTTCCAAAATAATCGGTTGCAAAATAATAATAATCTTTTGTGTTCCAAAATAATCGGTTGCATAAAACTACTTACTATATGCACAATTCTGAAAACAAATGAAGAGGCAGGAGTTATTGTCTTCATTTAGTTAGCTAGCGAGTGGATGATTAGTTATCGAGTTAAGAATCATTAGTCTATAAGCACAATTCTGAAAACAAATGAAAGAGGCAGGAGTTATTGTCTTCATTTAGTTCGCTAGCTAGTGAGTGGATGATTAGTTATCGAGTTAAGAATCATTAGTCAGTTCGTCATTCAGGGCTGGCTGATTAGTTACATAGTAAAGACTGTCAGGTTAGTTAGCTGGGGCTGGCATAAATTTGTTAGGACTGAGTATGTTGATTAGTTAGCTAGTCAGCTAACTAATCAGCTAGCTAGGAAATCGGTTGCATCTTGATTGTTTCACTCCAAACCCATACACACCATGTCATTGAGGACAATGACTACTTCAGAGCTCCTTGTTCATGCTCGTTATTGGTATAGGTGGCAGCGAGCATGGCTCGGGAGCGAGTGGTGGCCCGGGTCAGTGCGGCACGCGAGGCCCTCGAGGAAGAAGAGCAGCGCCTCCTGGAGGAGGTCCAACGTGAGGAGGAGCGCGTCGAGCAGTGCCTCCTCACCCAGAGGGCTCACTGGGGCCAAGCCATGGTCAGCCTGTCACAAACACGCTCCCGCTTGGTGCACACGCTAACGCACTCTCCGGATGCACAACTGGCGGTGAGAGGCGTAGTCTACATGGTTTTGTTTTTGATAAAGGTATTAAAAAGTAATTTAAGATGTGCTTTATCTCTGTCTTCACTTATAGACGGGCATTCAGGAGATTGCCGAAAGGTAAGGCAGGGTAACATGACTTTCTTTTTATATTCGATACATTTTCACCATCCTAATGAGATGTAATGCAATTGCACTAGATGGCGCGGACCTATCTTCACAATTGTGACATGCCGGTATATGTTCCTCTCAAATATAAAATCATTCCGTCTACAATAGTTGGGGACCACTGCATTTGAACCAATTAGAACAATGACCCAGCTATTCCAGCAGATGGGACTTTTTGCACAAAATGTTTGTTGCGTGGCTGTTGTACTACTGCCACCTATGGGACTGGAGTGGAATAGTGTCGCCCACCACATAGGATTAGCATTGTTTGGTCAGCGTTCTCGTTGTTTTTTTCTTTGACACAGCTATTGTGTTGGATGTCAGTTAAGTCATTGCGCTGCCATACCTGATTGGTGGTAAAAATGCATCAGATAAAGTCAATGTGCCTTCTTCCTGTAGAGTGGAGGAGGCTGAGGGAGTGGGCCAGCCGTGCGATACGGAGCAACTCAACATGAGGCCGGGCTGCAGCGATAGCCAGCTGCTGAGGGGAATGTGGGCCACTGCCATGCTGCACAGGCCAAAAGGTCAGTCGTGTGCATTATCCATACAGGAGGTCCTTGGTTTACGATGGTCCCGCCTCGGCTCCCGCTGACCTGCATCCCAAATGAGGATAAGCAATAGAAAAATGAGAGAGAATCCATGCCCCGAAAAGTTTTTGAAGATCCAAATTGTCATTGACAAAAAGGTTTATTGACAACAAAAAATAGAGAAAAACGTGACAAATGATTAAAAACTATAAGGCAGCATGAAACGTCTGGAAGAATTCACTACTTGTTGGCAGAGCCGTTAGCCGGATGAACCATCCGACAGATCCATGACAACTTGGAAGTCCTTAAATAGTTGGCTGATTAATGTTGGCGGCAGGTGTGCCCGCTGGAGGGAAGGTCCTCCTCTGCCACCTGCTGGAGACACACAAGAACAGAATCATGACAAACTCGCAGAATAAGATGAAATCTTCGCCTTGATTTGATATATGCAATCTTGGTTCCATTTACCGGTAATTTTTTTGCAGTCATGTAGCATGTCCCATTTTCTATTTGAGTCCTAGCGCGTGGCCCTTTGTCCATTCTAGAACAAGATTGGCTCTCTCGTAACATCCCATCCTTGTGTTTGCAGCTCACGGTTTGCCCTCTTTAAAGTTTGACGAACGCACCGCTAATCCCCTCCTGCTGCTCTCCGACGACCGCTGCACTCTGACCTTCCTCCACAAGAAGCCCCCCCAGCCGCCGCCTTACGACCCGGCGCGCTTCGACTGCTGGCCCAATGCCCTGGGCTCCCTGTCTTTGTCCTCCGGCACTCACAGCTGGGTGGTGGATGTGGGCCACAGCGCCGCCTTCAAGGTGGGCGTCTGCTACGTTGGGCTCCAGCGCAAAGGCTCCGGGGACATGGCCCGGCTGGGACACAATGACCAATCGTGGGTGCTGTCCCACTACGACGGCGAGTACTCTTTCTGGCACGCAGGCGAGAAGGTGCTGCTCCGGCTGGCGACGAGACCCCAAAGGGTGGGCGTCCTGCTGGACTGGCTCAGTCACACCCTGCTGTTTTACGAACCTGAGTCCGCTGCTGTCTTGCACTGTGTTACGCCTAACTTCAGCGCCCCTTTGCTGCCGGCGTTTGCCGTGACTGACCAAAGTATAACCATATTACACTGAAACTGTCAAACTACTTCAAGGTGAAGTCAATCCTAAAATATTGTTTTCAATATGTTCTATTCGCCGGTTCCATTTTGCCTCTTGCTGTCGACTGAAAATGACACCACAGTTGCTTGTAACTCAGGAAACAACCAATCATGACTCAGCGCCAGAAAACAGATGGATTTGGCTGCTTAACTCATATCACACAAACACAAAATGAAACAGAATGCCCTGTTTAGACTACTGGAGGTGCATAGAACATGCTATTGCAAAGAACATTTTGGGGTTGACTTCCCCTTTAACATGAAAAATGTGAAATCAGGGAGCACGGTATTTATCGCGAATATGCGAAGGATTACCATTATCGTAGTTTGAGATTGAAGAGTAGGCTTTAATTACAGATCTTACGGTACTATATTGTCAGATATCTGACTTTAATGATGCTTTTATAAAAAAATAAAATAAAATAAAAATTGTAATCTACCCAATGCCAATGCTGTTTACACAAAAATGTAATTGTTTATTTCGTGTTTTGGGTAAATGAATGATTGCCGTCTTTCTGGTCTGCAGTAGTCATACAACCTCCCTTTCGTAGTCCATTTCAATCATGGTAATATATTAACAATATAAAACTATCACATTGATAGAGCAAATCAAGATATTTCTTAAATGCGTCATATGGGAAATGTAATTTTAAAGATCTTGTTTCCAAATCGCTGCGCCTCTGGAGTACCTGCCCAAGTGTGAAATGAAGTAACCAAGTAAATCTTTCACCCCATTGTTATGGAACGTTATTTAATAAATGAGCAGTGGCTCATTTGCATGAGACCGGGGCTACCGTTTCAAACGAGTGACTTTCAGCAAGACAAAAAGTTGAAATATGTCACCAAAAAAATTGAACAGACATTCTACTGAGGAACCTGGAAAGTGTTTGAAATTACAATTTTGATACATGAAGAATAACGTCTTTTTTTGGGAACCATTTTCCGATAAAAGGCATTTTCTCAGAGACTGATGCAAACAGCCACAAGGGGTCAGTATTGTCAATCAATAAAGGCAAAATAAAGGCGCAGGAAAATCATTTACTGTCATAAAAAACAGTGAGGCTTTGATTTAATTTCCTTTGATACAAAAATATTTGTTAAAATCTCAACCACACACACATACACAAACACACACACACAACTCCCCACCTGAAGTCCATCAAGTGTTTCTACGCGTTAAGGAATGCTCAGTGAGCATTTATGGGGGTGGCTGGATGTTGAGTTCTCTTCTCAGATCGTCCAGGCTCTGCTCCCATCGCCTCTCGTAGAAGACGCACAGAACACAACGAGCCTGCAGGCCATTTCGCACCGCCCACGGGCCCAAAGACGTGACCAGCGACTGGAGACTTCTGGGGAGAGGTTGTAAAAGGAAACCATGTGACAAATCAACCAGGGCGTTGTGTTAATAAATGGACAACGGACAATGAATGACAAAACTGAACCTGGCGTTGAGCCGAAGCGGGCCCAACAGAGCTCCAAGGGCACACATGGGGAGCCCGGTCTGAGCGGCTTCGAACCATTTCACAGCAACTTCACCTGGGGATAGTTTGATTGATTGATTGATTGATTTGATTTTTTTGTGCGGTGTGGAAATTTGTTTGTCCGCGTGCGCTAACATGGTAACTAAATTTCATGGCAATGAAGAGAGAAAAACGACATGAGGTCCCTGCTCACCGAGCATGTTGGTGGGCATTCCCAGTAAGGTGTGCAACAGGTCGTGGACCTCTCGGTATCTCTGCATGACGTAGGACAGCTCCTCGTTGTCCACGAACTTCACGTGGGCCCGCGAGTCGGGCGTCACGTGCTTAGAATCCAAGAAAAAAAAAAAAAACGTGTCAAGACGCTGTCGGTCAGTTCAACTGAAAATGAACTCACATTGTCTTCCAGGAAGCGGATGTATTCCCGACCAAAAGATCCCTCGGGTAAGGAGGCCATCTTTTCCAAATCAAGTGTGGACAGGCGGATCTTGGGTCTCTCCCTACAGTTTAGCAACGACAAAACCAAAAATTCTTTCCTGGGGCCGCCGGATGAAGACTTTTTGGATGATGTTCCTGTGGCGACTCACGTGAGAATTCTGTATCCCTCGGGGTCGTTTCTCATGCGGTCCCTGAGGTTTAGCAAGGCCGGATGGCCCGTCGTTTCTCCGAGCACTGCGACCATGTCTGTGGGAGACAGTTTTTTTTTTTTTTTTTTTTAAGAGATTTACGCACATACTGATAATCGGGCCGATTTTTTGAGTCTGGACCGCCTTGCGAATAATGTCGACAAAATGCAATCCTGAGTGCTTATCGTGTGGCAAGGGGTGTGTTGAGTGATTTTTTTTTTTACTCCTTAACATGCTCAAAAAATGGATGCGAGTGCTGATGTCGTGAATTTCCTTCAAGTAGAATCATCCTAGCATTTACGGATGTTGTCAGGATAGCTTGTGCCATCAATCTTGTATCTGGAGGTCTGCCAGACATTTATCAACTCCTGTATCTTTATCATCCAACCTCTAACCCAGAAATGTTTACCTCAGGTTAGATCGTAAACTCCATTCAATGGAATCTTAACTATCTGATTGGCTTGTGTTTCACCTTCGGTATGAAGCAGTTCAACGGGCCAAGCTGAGACTGCCAATGGCTCACTGATCAACTCTTAATTCTCTTCATAGTTAAATAACGAAACCGAATCAAATGTCAAATCTGCATAAATTGTACACCACACTGATAATCTGGTTAAATTGGTTCAATATTTACAATGGCAAATCCTTATGCGTTTGGTCTCCACCACCAGAGGAGATGGCCATTCATCCCCACTACCTTCTATACCACTTGTCCTCAATAGATGAAGTCATTGAGGACATCAGCTGACTTTGGGTGGTCCACTCTGGATTGGTCGCCAGGCAAGTAAACACAAACAACCATGGCGATGTGGCTGTGAATGAAATTCAATCACCAAATGGCCAAAGCCAAGATTCAAGCCTGGTATCTCGGAACAGTAATCCAGACGGACTAACCACAATGTTGGCCAGAGCAGAACCCGTTTTGTGGAAACGAAAATCTAACTGACAAACAAAACACAATATGATGAAATGAAAGCTGATGAGGTCTGGGATAATCACAGATGTTCCTTTGCACAAAAGTCTCTTAAGATGAAATGAAACTGAAGAAGCGGACAAAATCAGACACCTGGTGCCTAAAACCGTTGCTTTTCCTTGACAAAACTATCAGGTTGACTTATGTGTGTGTGTGGGCAGCACCTACTCTTCTTTCTCGACTTCATATGCAAAGTAAAGGGAAAATAGAAAGCCCAGGTACTGTCCTGATCAACTGTTCTCACCGTGCCTGTAGGGGTCCTGCAGTGCGGCGATCCCCGAGCCCACTGCCAGCAAGGTCTTCTGAATCGGAGAGGTGGGGATGTGTCCAGGATAAAGTTCTTCATGGTATCGACTATCTGTCACCTTGCCCCTGCGATTCACACACGCTGCAGAGCCAAAAAAGGGGCAGGATGAGCAATCTCACACCAACATCATTACTGCAAAGAGAAAAAAATCTGCGTGTTCCCTGATTTATATCCCAGTTCACAGACCAAGTCCCAGCTGCACGGCAGATATTTTAAAGAAATTAATTTATTTGTCCAACGGGAAAAATTTTGAAGCTAATTTTCACCAATTGCACATCCACCAAACAAGATATGTTCACATTTAGTACAAATGACACATAAGCGGAC
The DNA here is from genome assembly GCF_001891065.2 of Hippocampus comes. Taxonomy (NCBI): domain Eukaryota; kingdom Metazoa; phylum Chordata; class Actinopteri; order Syngnathiformes; family Syngnathidae; genus Hippocampus; species Hippocampus comes. The sequence continues at coordinate 177,499 of NW_017805507.1, forward strand.
ACGAGTTGTACAAAATCAATCAACAAAAAAACCGCAACGTGTCTCCAGTTACAGTTCCATCTAAAACCGGCGAGGCTGTTTGTACAGTATTTCAAATAAATTAATAAAAGAGGATAGAAAGGTTTACTTCAACGCGGCTGCAACATAAAACCATCTCATTTCGACTATCTCCACCAGCCACTGCCCTCCCTCAATGTTAGCAGGAATTCGACCTCCACCGTGTCATTTACACCGGAATAGTCATTCTCGTTTTCAATCATTTTTCAAAACGCTGAACGTCACAACCTTTCCCATCATACTCGAGCACGTCAGCGGTGGAAATTCATACCGTTCGCGATCACCGTGGAGTGCCTGTTACCCAGTCGTGGAAGCTGTCGAGCCACTCGCCGAAACATTATTTGGACGTTCGATAATACGCATGCGTGGTCGACTAGATTTTTACGTACAGCAGTGTCTACTGCAGCCGCACTTTCGTCTTACCTGTTTGCGGGTTACTATGTTGGCATCCGCAACTTTAACACCGCCTTTACTTGTCAAACTGCTGCTAATCAATCAAAAAAAAAATGTCGCAAAGTATTTTAACACCAATTTTCGGGGGGGGGGGGCAGCGAAAGTTAATACAGTATGTGACGTCCCACACGGAAAGTCAAGTTTAGCTTTCGTCAAGGCTACGTTTATGTTTGCAATACATTAGTAAAATCGTAATTATAATCAGCGATTCTAAATATGCACTGTGGCTAAACAGTCTCGGTTTATAAGAGTAGAACTAGATGACCACAGGACAAGGCGAAATGAAAACCGTTTTAAGGGTGTGCTGGAAAAGTGACGTGTGTGTGGGTGGACTATAAAACTAAGTTAACTAGGACTGTGAGTTCGCTTACCGAGTGTGTCGGTTGAGCCACTCCGACAATTCGGTGAGTAAAATCCCTTTTTGGTTTCATTTTCAAGCAACGCATGGCAAGAGAGAGAGAGAGAGAGAGAGCGGGCAAGCATGATATAAATGTAGAGCGGTTGCCAGACTAACAGTCGATTTGCACGGTTTGGCAAGCCTATCCAGTTATTGTTTTGTGTGTTTTTTTTTTCTCCATGGAAGGTGTTTGTACTAATGTGCAAGACAGTTTTAGTTGGGTGGGAGAAGAGTTTACTTCGATGAAAACACTCTTGGTGTTATGCTTTTGTGGCTATGTTCATGTGCCCAAATATGGCTTGAGTCATTGTGCAGGCAGTTGCTTACTTTTCTTATCTGCCCTTCATCATGTTGTTGTGAAACTGTCTTTCTACCTTTTGCATGCAAGGATATACTTGGGCATAAAAGTGTGCAAACGGCGAGGGCCTTCCCCGGATCGTTATTGTTGTTGTAATAACACATTCCTAGCAGCGTGTTTGTTGTCATAAAGTATGTGAAGAGTGTAAGTCAATGTTGTGGCAATGCATGATGGATTCGGAAAAAGTCTGCGTCCTGGAGGAGGGATCATGTTTATTTTGTCATCCGTTTTAAACCAAACATTAGAAACAGAGTCTCTTAAACTACAACCACAGTAATAAAAATATTCATGCATTATTGTTTTGAGAAATGTAGAATTTTTTTTTTTGGGACATTGTTGTGTTGTAGTTGCACCTTTTTAAACAAGACTGATATTTTAAATGGAGCTCGGTAATCCATGCTTAAATAGTAGTTCACTAAAATGAATGAAAATAACCTTTGACATGTCTCATCGAAAAATGTAAATTTTTTTTTTTGGGACATTGTTGTGTTGTAGTTGCACCTTTTTAAACAAGACTGATATTTTAAATGGAGCTCGGTAATCCATGCTTAAATAGTAGTTCACTAAAATGAATGAAAATAACCTTTGACATGTCTCATCAGCATGCCGTGCATCTTGATCACAAGATAAGTTTTATTGAGGGAAGTATGAGGCTGAAAAGTACCATCCACTGTAGATACAGTTTGTCCAGTTTTACATCCCCCGTGAAACAATACGTTATTGTTTTATTGCCTTAACATCCTCTCGTAACCCATCCCCTTCCTTTTAAAGCGCAACAAAACCCCGCAGAGCTTCTCTGGATAGTCTCATAATGAGGAAGCTAAGGTCCATACGCCTGCTCTTGGATTTTTCAGTGACTGCTTGTTCATAATACAGTCACCACTTAAGTTTCGTTGTTGTTGAACTTGACATTCAAGCATAACTCACACCTCATAATTGATGAGCACTCCTTCATTTTTCCGCAATGGCATTCAAAGAGGCTGCGTGAAGCCCACATCGCACTTCTTCTTCTTCTTGTTTTTTTTTCACAGTTATTTAGAAATGATCTTGTGTGTGTGACCTCATACGTGATGACATCTCCTGGTTGATTGGAAATAACACTCACACACAATCGCAACTGAACCACGTTTGCGTGAAAAATCCCCAAAACGCGGCACGCGGTCTGTTGCATGACTTGCAAGTCATTTCAAAACAAATGATCCAATCCTCGCTGTCATAATGAACATTCAGTACTGCTCTGAATGACCCCATTGTGGGTAAAGGTTCTCGCGCGCACGCTATGTTGCAACTTTTTAAACTTGGGGGGGGGGGGTTCACAGTATACAAGAAACAGTGAGATTGTGTACCTTCAATGTAGTACCACACCGAGCACCGAAATCCACCGGATGAGATGCTGCGAAATTCAGACGCCAAACTACCGTAAGCTCCACCGATAGTCGTCGTGATTAAATGCTGATGAGAAGCGCCGCCTATGCTGTTAATGTCCTCGGGATGTGTGAGTTTGTTCGCTTGAGCGCATGCAAAAGGTATGCCGTGACTTGTAGCCGCTTATTGTGCTGACATCATGTTCTCTCGATGACGATATGAGCATCTTCCACACTCATGACGAGCGAACTGAACTTGACTCGTCCACATTCGATTAGATGTGAAAAATGGACAACGTTGTCGGTATGTCCTGCCGCATACCAAATCTAACTGTACGGTCGGTGTGGTGTGATATCACAGTCTGTCGAAATTTGGAATTTGCTTTCTTACAGATGTGTTGGTCAAAAAAAAAGGCCAGCACACAAAAAATTGTATTTGGGTCCAATGATCTAACTTTGTGTTTTAAAGCAATTAAAAACTACACATGCTGTGTGTGTATGTATATATATGTACAGTCAAACCTCGGTTTTCAAATGTCTCTGTTCTGGACCAAATTGGTTTTCGACCAAAAATTGATTTTTTCATGCCTCGGATTACGACCGAAAATCAGTTCTCGACCAAACTGAGCGCACTTGAATGCGCCACTTGACTCCTCTCGCCTTCCTTATATGAGGAAGTGATGCTTCCTCGAGTAGCATTTCATTGTGAGCAGACGTGTTCAATGAAGATTTAAAAAAAAAAAAAAGGGGGGTTTCGGTTTTCGAACAAATCGGTTTTCGAACAGCCTTCTGGAACGGACATACCTGTCAACTTGTACGTTTTTCCCCGTATTTTATACGTTTTTTTATCATTTCATATCATGTATGGCGTATTACAACTTTTATACGGGAAAAAAAAAACATTGTGAACCGATCTCACAAAGACCATTTTGGCTCAAATCCAGATCGTCTCACCTGCTGGTAGCCAACAACAATGCCGTCGTCGATCGCTACTATTGTCACGGAAAACCAGCAAAAGTAATCCTCAGTTTTATATATATTTTTTTTTCATCGCTGCGTACGGTCGGATTGATAAAGCGTGATGTGCGCATGCGCGGTAAGCCGTTATACGGGTTTTTGTTGCTTTGTAAGCGGGAATCGTAATCATTTATAAGGGCGGCTATTAGCCGAGGTTGACAGGTATGAACGCATTATGGTCGAAAACCGAGGTATGACTGTACATGTATTTTATTTTTTTTAGCAGTATATCCCCAATTGAGCTACTTTCTTCCCTTTTTTTTTTTTTTTTAAAACAGTGTCCATCCTCGACTAGTGCCAGTTTAATGGAGAAGAATGGCCCGAGTGTGGTTGGAGAGCAGCAATTCTTTACCAGGGATTCCCCACAGCGTGCTGTCGGTGCCCATGGAAAATAAATACAAATGTCAGCAGTGTCTCCAGGTCCTCAGGAAGCCCGTGCAGGCTCAGTGCGGCCACCGCTTCTGCGTCCACTGCTTCAAGCAGCTCACCAGGTAGACTGCGAGTCCTCCGTCCACTTTCCCCTTTTAACTCAATGCTCTGGCCTCTCTCTGGGCTTTTTTTTTTTTTTTGTCTCGCTACACCCAAGACTAATCATCTTATGCAGACGCATGACAGGGCTATTGTGGTGTCAGTGACTCACAAGGATGTGGCCATGGCGCCAACTCATGTTGAAGGTGGCGCTCTCGCTCTCTCTTAGTTTCACATTCTGTAGATCAGTCTGATATTAGTCATGGAAGTTTTGGAATTCCAAGTAAAGTTAATTGAGTTCAGGAAGGTCAAACAGCCATTTTCGTGTTTCGGTTACAAGATGCGTGCTAACTTCCGGTCACTAATCTCATGCTTGGAGATATCAGCAAAATCTTTCAAGTATACTTGCAAGTTTTGCTGAAATTAGTTAAGTGAGTATAAATGAGTTTATTTCCTTTTTGCTCCGGCGATCCAAGCGTCAGCGACGTGGATGACGCCCCGCTTGTTTGGAATAAACAAAAGCCGGATGCTTGTTTGTCTCGGCAATTTACACCGGAAACAACCATGGGGGAAAAAAAAGTGTCAGTACAAAGTGGCGAATGTGACTGTATGTTGTGATCGCATTTTTACCGGTAATTGTTTTTTAAAGTCTTTCAAGTATCCTTGCAAGTTTTGCTGAAATCAGTTAAGTGAGCATAAATGAGTTTATTTCCTTTTTGCTCCGGCGATCCAAGCGTCAGCGACGTGGATGACGCCCCGCTTGTTTGGAATAAACAAAAGTCGGATGCTTGTCTGTCTCGGCAATTTACACCGGAACCAACCATGGGGGGGAAAAAAGTGTCAGTACAAAGTGACGAATGTGACTGTATGTTGTGATCGCATTTTTACCGGTAATTGTTTTTATCCGACGCAATATAGTATGAACTGACTTATGACTTCCGGTTCCCACGGGAATAACGTGACTGGCCTTGCTTGAAATTTCGCGCAGACTTCGATTTGGCTCGCTTGTTTTGAACTCACGTGTTTGTAATTCGGGACTTGCTTCAAGTTGGAAGACTTCAGGATAGGGACTTGCGCATTCTGTTTTTTTGATGATTATGATGTCTTCGATTTATTTTCCTATTTTTTGGGCCATTTCTGAAGGAATTGCTGTTCCTTGTTTTGATACATTTAGTTTCTTCTTCTTGTTTCATTGGTAGATTACTGGCTGTCACTTTTGTTGTTTTCATCTGTTCAAACGGCAAACATTTTATTATTTTTATTTGTGTGTGTGTGCTTTTGTACCTCAGTTCAGGCCCAAAGCCGTGCGAAGCCTGCCGCCAAGAGAAGATCTACGAGGAGCCCACCTCCATCCTCAACATCAGCGAGGTAAGCGCTCTAGAATGTGGACGACATTGTTCACCAGTGAGACACGAATTCCCCCCGCCGTCTCGTCATGAGGGCATGTTTTCAGTTTGTTTGCTCACCTTCTGCCAGGCCTTTCCGGACAACGCGGCCGGTCGAGAAATAGCGAGCCTGCCCGCGCAGTGTTTGAATGCGGGTTGCAGCTGGAAAGGATCCATTAAAGAATACGAGGTGAGGATTGATTTATTTATTTTTATTAATTTTTTTTGTGTGTGTTGTGTTTTGAACTGCTCACACACACACACACACACACAAAGAAAAATACAACTGGAGATTAAATTGCCCGTTGATAGAAGGTCACACCAACGATTATATCGTTCGGGCGCGATGTGCGCTTGACTGAATTTGTTGTGTCGTGCAAAGTTTTCCGTTTGAACTTAGTGGCGGGAATATGGGGGCAAGATGAGTCATAGCAGGAAACAAGTTGCACTTTGCACTCTTTGCAAATGCGGGTTTCAACCGTGCTTGAACATTAAAAAGTTTTTGAAAGAGGAGCGGGAGAGCAAAAACTTACAAAAAGTTTGTCCCGGTGTTCCAGACGCAGCATGAAGGCTCCTGCGAGCTGGAGCGCGTGCAGTGCGAGGCCTGCCAGGCCTTCCTGTTGCGCTCGGAGCTGGAGCGACACTGCGAGAGGGAGTGCGAGGCCCGAATTCTCAACTGCAAATATTGCAAAGTGTCATGCAGCTTTAAAGACATCAAGGTGAACTTCGCATGGCGCGCCGGGGGGGGCCCACGGCATTGCTTGCGCTCAGTGAACGCCACAGCTCTTTTTTTTTTTTTTTTTGCAGGCTCACGATGAAGTGTGCCTCAAGTTCCCGTTGCAGTGCAAAGACTGCGGTAAAAAGAAGATCCCGAGAGAAAAGGTGAACAGCACGTTGAAAATGAAAGAGAAGTGATCATATTTGAAGTATGCCATCAGACGGATATGATCTCATCTTTTTTTTTTTTTAATCTATCTGAGGTCGCCAACTCACCATAAACTTTGTTTCACCTCTCCAGTTCAACGATCACCAACGATCCTGCCCTAAGTCCAAGAGCGCCTGCCCCTTTAGCAAAGTGGGCTGCAAATTTGTGGTGAGTTCCTCACAGGCCACAACATTAGGTACACCTGTACAAACGTCAAAAATGCAAACCGGAATACTTGATTGGCACTTTTATGGTTAACTCGGCGACAGAAGAGGCACAAAATATTGGAAGCAGCTACACCCGACGACAGGGATGTCCACATTTTTTCGTTTGAGGGCCGCATACAGGAGGGGAAAAAAAAAATGGAAGGACGAAAGGGGCGCTTTAAAAAAAATTGTCAGCTTTTTGAAACACGCTCAAGTCATTCAAGAAAGCCCATTCCGATCGACTTTCAGCTGGACAACGACAAGCTGAGCGATCATGAACACAGTAGCGTCACGGAGCACCTGCGCTTGCTGCTGCCCATGGTTCTGTCGGTGGCACGGCCGCCCCGCACAGAGGCCCCCAGTGAGTGGCAAGAAGATTCGGGTCTGGGCCTGTATAGGGCTCCTGAGGAGGGAGCCTCGTCCCCTGTGCCTCCTGTGGACCAGGACAAGAAGGTGTGTATATATAACTATTTCTGTAAAGTATTACTTTTCATAATCAAGAACACTTTTGTACAGTAACTTGTTGTCATTAAAAAAAAATAATAAAATCCTTTCATGAGGAAATTCGTTGAATGACTCGTTCTAGTCAAGTCGTGTTGCGGTTCTGCCCAGGTGAGCACCTTGCAGAACATCGTCTGCCTTCTGAACCGAGAGGTGGAGCGCAGCTCTGTGACACTGGAGGCCTTAACGACAAGCTGAGCGATCATGAACACAGTAGCGTCACGGAGCACCTGCGCTTGCTGCTGCCCATGGTTCTGTCGGTGGCACGGCCGCCCCACACAGAGGCCCCGCCCCCCAGTGAGTGGCAAGAAGATTCGGGTCTGGGCCTGTATAGGGCTCCTGAGGAGGGAGCCTCGTCCCCTGTGCCTCCTGTGGACCAGGACAAGAAGGTGTGTATATATAACTATTTCTGTAAAGTATTACTTTTCATAATCAAAAACACTTTTGTGAAGTAACTTGTTGTCATTAAAAAAAAAAAATCCTTTCATGAGCAAATTCGTTGAATGAATCGTTCTAGTCAAGTCGTGTTGCGGTTCTGCCCAGGTGAGCGCCTTGCAGGACATCGTCTGCGTTCTGAACCGAGAGGTGGAGCGCAGCTCTGTGACACTGGAGGCCTTCTCGCATCAGCACCGCCTGGACCAGGACAAGCTGGAGAACCTGAACAACAAGGTTCAGCAGCTGGAGCGGGTGCTGGCCATGCGCGACTTCCAGTTGTCTGAGACAGAACAGCTGGTGCGAGAGCTACAGTTCTGCACCTACGACGGCATCTTCGTCTGGAAGATCTCGGACTTCGCCCGCCGCAGGGTCGACGCCGTGGCCGGTCGGACGCCTGCCATGTTCTCGCCGGGTGAGCGGACGCGTTCGCACATGAGTCTTTGGAGTTTTGACGCGCTGTTGTGCAACGACTGAGAAACCCGATTCGGAAGCCTCAGTCATTTGATTCTGATCGGGTTTTTTCTTTGTAGTCCTAGTACAGACGTGGGTAATTATTTTCCCACCGTTGGCCAAACGAGAAGCAGAAAATATTGTAGAGGGCCGGGCCAAAAGTTTGAGATCTACTCCGGTTATCGATTTGATTTCTACGTTGAAATAAGTAAATAACATTTTAACTTTTCGTGAAGGTACCACAATGTCATTGTATGCCACTAATAATGTAACATAACTCGCAGCATTTTTTTTCCCAACTGCCAAACAATGCAGAAAAAAAATCTTAAGCAAGCATGTTTCAGTGTTTTGTTTTTCTTGTTCACTGAGCTAAATGTAGCCTCTGTTGAGCTTCGACAAGTGCATCCAAGCAGATTGGAATGTTTGAGGTGGAGATGTGAAGCACACCTGACAGATGCTCATCAGTATGAGAGTGTCTGTACCTGGATTTGGTCAACTTGTTTTGTTGCTCCGGACAGATGAGCGATGAGTCCACCAAGCGCTCTTGAACGAATTCCCCCCTCCGAAAAACGACTTCGTGTTCTTCGCGACGTAGTGGACTATAATAAAGCTGGTCTTGGTTCCTGCTTTCCGGGCTGCGTGTTAGCTTGGTGAAATGTCCTTGTTGGGGTTTTTTTTCCTAGCTTGGCTAGCAAATCTTCGAAAAGCTGCGCTCTCCCAGCTTCAGTCAAACGTTTGAATTTTTCCGTAAGCTTCGTCTCGTCACGCCGACTCACGTTATCGTCCTTCAAGATGGCGACCGGCTCACTACAAAATAAATACACGGGTGGACCCTTAATTTCAGTAAACAAATATTTAACAGTCCGTATTTTCTGGAAACCAGAGCATTCAGTGTCCACCTTTATTTTTTTTTTTTTGGGGGGGCGGGCGAATATTTTGAAGGGTTACCATTACCGTGACTTGCTACTAATCGCGCGGATTCAGCCCGAGTACCTGTACGTAAACACGCACGCACACCGGAAACAGGTTTCAAAGTACAAGTTCTGCTGTTTTAGTCCACGCACGAAGCAAAAATTTCAAACTAGGTTTTATTTTCTGAATTCCAAGTCGCTTTTCACAGGCCAATACGAGCCGTGCAGCGGCCCAACATGCATTGTCTAAAATTTTGGAAGTGTTGTAGCTTTTATTTTCTTAATTCCAAGCGACCCTTCGCGGACGTAAGAGACGGCCCGCGGGCCGTACTTGGCCCAGGTCTGCCCCAGTAAATCGGAAAATTTCTGACGAGTGAAGCACGACTCAGCAGGGTGCACGTGTCTTCCATTTGTTCATCTAATTGAACAGGACTTGTTTTGAACATGTTTTGCCGCTGTTGTCATCTGTCAAAACCTCGAAGGTGTTTCCCCGCTTTCGCTCAATGGTTGCCACGTCTCCATCTCAAGCGAGGCACGTTGCTTTATGCGCGTTGGCCGGCAAACGCGGGGAATTTCCAGCAGCTCCCCTCCACCCTTGATGTCCTGCGGGGAGAGTTCAAGAGGCTTCGTTTCAGGCTGGCTGGCTATCACGTTTCATGTTGTCCTCTCTTGTCTGTCGTCAGCATTCTACTCCAGCAAGTACGGCTACAAAATGTGCCTGCGCTTGTACCTGAACGGCGACGGCACGGGGCGGGGGACGCACCTGTCGCTCTTCTTTGTGGTCATGCGGGGGCGCTGCGACGCGCTGCTGAAGTGGCCCTTTAGCCAGAAGGTAGGAAGGGGTGAAGTATGTCTCAAGTTTTGACCTTTAAGTTTCAGGCAAGTCAAGTTGCGTCATCTGCAGGAGAAATGATTTGCGGGATTTGTGCACAGTCACTTGCTTGAAACTCAAAGGTGAAGATGGGAGACTAACCTTGCTCCGTGACGGGAAATCCAACTCTACGCCGGTGTCATTCAGGTGACGCTGATGCTGCTGGACCAGAACAACCGCGAGCACATCATCGACGCCTTCCGTCCGGACATCTCGTCCACGTCCTTCCAGCGACCGGCCGGCGAGATGAACATTGCCAGCGGCTGTCCGCTCTTCTGCCCGCTGGGGAAACTGGCCGGGAAGAGTCCATACCTGCGCGACGACACCATCTTCATCAAGGCCATCGTGGACCTGACGGGCTTGTGAGGTGAAGACTGTGGAAGTTGCCACCCAAAAAAAAGCACCATTCACACAAAAGACTGTATTGTTCTATGATGAGCTGATCATGTTATCATAGTACACTAATAATAATAATAATACATACATTTTACATACCATACCACCCCCACTTGCATGTATGAAAAAAAAATGTTTATTTTTTTTCGTTGATAAAATCCAGCACCGAAAGAATGTAAAAAACCTACACATATATATATATA
>NW_017805507.1:187944-203162 GCF_001891065.2 Hippocampus comes
TTTTTAAATAAAATGATATATTATTGATATATTATTGTTATTATGTATATATTATTTATAGATCATTACAAATTTACAAATAATAAACAAAGAGAAATGTGTTGAATTATGTGAACAAAATATTTTAATTTGGAATTTGTATGTGAAATACGAAAGCATATTTTACGGTCATACATGTAGTGAAATGAAAAGTACAAACATATATCTTCATTATTGCGTGCGGCTCTTGTATTGGCTCTTATGCCTTACTTGTACTTTTTGTTTCTATAAAGAAACGATGTTGTGCTGTGCATTTAGTCAAAATATTTTTTGTTAATTCTGTAGTACAGCTAATATTTTATCCGTTACTCTACTTTGCTGTTTTTTTTTTTTGTGTGTGTGTTTTTTTTTAATTAAAACACAAGTGGAAAAGATGATGTCAACTCATTTACGGGTCTTTAAAAGCAACACAACACGCATCATCACAAGATTGAGTACGAACACGTGTGCGCATGTGTCACAAAACTTCCGAGAGACTTTTGGAAGCCCAAAAGATTGAACTGACAAAAGGAACAGGACAATATGCATCCATACTGGTACTCGGAAATTTTTTGCATCCTATTTTTTCATCCGTTTAGTATAGCCCTGAAAGGCTAGAATACTACAAATAATGACAGCCCAATGTCAATTCAATGATTTGAGGTCAACAAAGAACTGTTTACGTCTTGACATTTTATTTCGTTTAATCGTCTACATTCTTTACCATACGTTTTTACGGTGACATAATAGTACTATTTTTCTTATTAAAAAAAAAAAAAACTTGAAGGGGGAGTGAATGAATTCAACTTGCATCTCAAGGCACCTTTGTAGTTCATTCGCAAAATATAAATAGGAAATACATTATTAAAAAAAAATCTAAATTAGTATTTGAAATGTATTTCAATGGATATCAAAATTAGTATTTTAAACTGTTGAAATGAAAACACTAATGATGCACAACAATACTGTATAGTTTAAATAAGTACAGGAATCAGGTATGCAGTTGGAACACATACGATATTTATTTTGGATATGTCATGTGTGGGGGAAAAAAAATATTTGTAGTCCTAGAGGGATTATTAAAGGGGAAACAATTTCACACATCCAATTAAGGGATGGAAACTTTTAAATTAAAAGGAAAAAAAAGACAAATTAAGGGGTTGCGCGACTGATATCCGTCCACAGGACACATTATTAGGTACACCTGCACAACCTCAGCAGCAGTGTTTGATGGCACCGTCATACTTGAACAATGTCTTGACTGCGTTACTAATATTTTGGCTACACAAGAGGGGTACAAAAAAGGTACAGGTGTGCCTAATGGTATGTCCTGCGAGTGTTTCTGTTGTCACCGTGCACTTTTTATATTTAATATAAAATACGTATTAGCCTGCTGTATTCAATATTGAAGCACGTGTTGATAAAAACATAACATCCAGGATCCATCTTGTAACAACCTCCGAGGGGACATGCTCAATTACAAAAAAAGAAAAGATTTGTTCATGATATACGGTGTGTTTTTAGAGAGCCTCCAAAAGGATTCCTCTGAGGTTTCATGTTATTTGCAGGTTCAGCAACATTTTTCTCCTTGCCATAGGCCCACTGATTAGTTTTCTCATAGCCATGCCTATTTCTTTTTTTCTTTTTTTCTTTTTTTTGTCTGCTAGGTCCAGTTCAGGCAACTAATTATCATTTTGGAGACACATTTTATCTTTACTGTGGCCACAGTTGATTTTTTTTTCCATGTCATGCCTGGAGTTCTGCATGGAAAAGTAAAAAAAAAAAAAAGCTAAAAGAAATGTCCTTTTTTTTCCCTGTTAAAAATATTTTGTGACAGTTGTTCACAGCACAGCTGTCAGCGGTCCAAGTGTGGCGCTTAAGAAACGGCGCCCCCTGGTGACCAGACAGCGTCCCTCAAGGCTTGCCATTGACGCCCCTACCGCGGTTGAGCCAGGAGGCCAGTAGGCCGGTGCTGCGGAGCGTCCGGCGGGCGGGCCGACGGGCGGCGTCCCGTGCCAGGCGCACAGCTCGGGGGGAGCGCCACACCTTGATGGTGGCGTCGTCACTGGCGGACAACAGCAGCTCCTGGTCGGCGGGGCTGAAGGCCACCGAGTTGACCACGTCGTCGTGGGCCAGCCGCGCTAGACAGATGTTGTAGTGGCGGTCCCAGATGTAGCCGTGCTTGTCCTCGGCGCCGCTGCCAAAAGTTGGGAGCTCACTTTATACCTTGGCGTCTATTAAACTGAACATTTTTACACCAAGGGGCTTTCAAAATTTTTCAGTCCGGGAGAAATTTTTGAAAAGTTTGCGAAAATAAAAAATTAATTCACATTTTTGGGGGAGGGGAAAAAAAAGTGACAAAATTTATTTTCTTGGGTAAGAGTAAAAATCATGGCAGATTTTTCAAACAAAATCTTGATATGATTATATTCAAGTATAAGTCTTGTTAACAAGATTATCTTTGTTCTCAAAATATTCTAAAAAAATAAAAATAAAAGTAATAATTTTATTTATAGGCACCTTTGAGAGCATTGAAGGTCGCTGCACAAAAATAATTGTACATAAAAGCCTGGTGAGTGACGTGGGTGTCAGCGTGTTGAAGTAGACTTGGCCATTTTGAGTCACAGCCTTCCAGACATTTTTCGCTTTGACTTTTTCCGTCTAATCGAATTATTCACGTTTTTTTATGACTCATTTTAGCTGTGAGAGTGTGTGTGTGTTTATCTTAAGTGGCGAGGGAGACCCACCTGGCGACAAAGTCTCTGCTGACGTCCAGAAAGATGAAGAAGCACTCGTCATTGGGCGTGAAAGCTCGGTGGGCGCGAAGGCTACGCCGCTCCTCCCTCAGACTCTTTAAGTCGATTACGTGAAGGTCGATCTCCTCGGCGATGGGGGGCGGGCACATGGGGTCCGAGATAATGCAGCCCGCGGGCCACGCCCGGCTGTTCACGTACAGATACCTGATTGGGCCACAGGCAACACAAGACGGGTTCACATCCAACGGATTGGTCAACACGCAACTGGCATGATCAAATACGGGCACATGATGGATGGGAATGGTCAGGTCAATCCATGTCTGACGCTAAATATTGATTTGGTGCCATCTGGTGGCCCATTTGTGCCTAGCAGCTATGATTGGGAAAGGGGGAGGAGCTTCATTTTGGAACAACGTGTGTGTGCTTTCTGCATGTGCCCAGTGATGGATGAGTTCAAACACGATTGACTGACCGGTTGTCCGGAGAGAGACCCATCCCGATGATGTGCCCGTGGATATCGATGACGTGGTCCAGTGAATCAAAGAACTCGTAGGAGCTACGTTCTTCTCCCAGCACGGGTCCGCAGGTGGTCATCTGGTCCGGCTTGATCCTCTTAATGCCTGCACGCAATGCAAACGCTAAGATGGCCGTCTTGACGACGAGGCGGCTGACGGCGGCGCGACCGACACGCTCACCTATCTGGTGAGGAGAGTACGTAAGGCTGCCGGTGGTAAACAATAAGTAAGTCTTGTCTTCGCCGTCGCCGGACTCCGAGGTCTCCATTAGGCTGGAGTCCGGGGCTTTGGTGTGGACCCGGCCCATCATCTGAGCCACCTGTCTCTCGAGGGCCACCTGGCTGGGGTCCAGGTTCTTACAACTCTAGCGTGGAGAACGCAAACATGAGGGTCAATTTGTTGAGAATCTCTTGCACGTGTCACAGATGGCAAGTCGACTTCCCACCTCGGGATGCGGCTCACCTCCTTCAAGTGCTCCAGGCTGGAGACGGCGGCTTGAGCGGCCGTGCCGTGACATCTGCCGTCTCTCGGGCTCACCGCGTCCTCCTCGTCTTCCTCTTCGCTGCTGGACGTCCCCAAGTCGAAGAGCAGCGGCTGATGCGGCTGACGCTGCTGACCTTTCTGCCTGCGGGCCTGGCACTGAGCATCGTAGTCCACCAGAAGGTCGGGGTTGTCGTGGCGCCGGCAGTGGGCCACCATGACGGTGCGGATGGTGCTGGCGTTGATGTTCTGGATCTTGAAAAGGCGCTTCACTACGTTGATGTTCTCAGACTCGATATCCTGTCCAAGATGAGGGACGACGCAATTGTCCGTAAAGTACAGAGGAACTTTTTTTTTTTTTGGCAAATCATCCATGTATTTGAAGCTGTTCTCTTTAACTTTTGTCTTTATTTTCAGTAAATATTTTAATTATTGTTAAATTTTGGTGTTATGCTCTCTGAATGAAAAGTAGAGTTTGCAGTCTTCAAAAAATAAATAATTTATTTTTTTTTTTTATTCTTTTTTTTTTTATGTTTCAGTATTTTGATATTAATGCCACACCTGAAAGGCTTTATTGAGCCAGAGCACGGAGCAGGAGGTCATGTTTCCGATCCAGTGCAGGTTGCCTGAGATCAGGTGGGTCTCATTGAGCCAGCAGCCAAACACGTCGTACGGCTTGTTTTTCACCCGCGACAGCAGAGTGTAGTTCTCTGTGGAATTGCATGGGGGGGGGACACGTCAGGCCGGACGGGCATCCGATCGAAATTGCCAAACTCATCCGGCTGGGCCGTCATTGCCGATTGCGCATACGTACCAAGACTGAGGACGGCGATCTCCCCCGAGGAGGAGTGGTGCGGGCCCAGGTAGACGCCGGACACCAGCAGCAGGCTGTCGTCGGCGTTGAACTGCGAGAACTGCGTGTAGCCCCAGTTGAACTGGCGCATGCTGGAGCTGTGCACCAAGGCGATGTTGCCATCGTGCCGCTCCGTGTCCCAAAGCTAAAAAGACAACAGAAGGTTACACACAATATAGTCCAATAATGAACAAAGTTTCTATATAATTTAGTTGGTTTTTGTTTTAATTCGAATTTTTTGTTGACACATTTTTTTAATGCACTCCTGTCATGTGAGAAGATTAACCGTGCATGCTTTTTTTTTTTTTGCTTAAATAAAATAAGCAATAAAATCACTGAATGGTTTTGGTCCTGAATGCATGAAGGAAATGGATAAAAACCCAGTAGGGCCCTGAGGTCTGCAGACTTGGTGTCAAGTCGTGGTTCTGAGAGTTTAAAAAAAAACAAAAAACATTGAGCTGTTATGCTGCATAGAAATGGAATGCGACAAATGTGTAGTCAGCCCCGCGGGTGTAAATGCTTTTCAATCCATCTTCTCTTTACTTGTGTGAAACACATTGAGTTGCCTTGTGTATGAATTATGCCACAACTGATAAGATTGTCATACACACTTAAAAAAAAAAAAAAATGGCTTACCTTGACAGTGCAGTCTTTGGAGCACGAGGAGAAGCGGTGACCCCGATGGGAGAAGGCCAAATGGAGTACCTGGTCGCTGTGCTCCTTCAGCGTTTGAACCTCGACACACGGGATACAGTCAAAGAGGCGCTTGAACTCCCTGTACCACGACACGGCCGCTGCATGCACACACACACACACACACACAAACACACACACACACACACAGTTGAGTCACTCCATGTAGGAAGGAAGGGAAAAAAAAAAGCAGTCACAGGAACTTGTGAGAGGACCACCTGGGTGTTGGGGTACAGTGCGGGGGATGCGATAGTAGGAGTAGAAGAGCTCCCTCCATAAGAACTCGTCTCTGGATACGGCCAGCCACTGGCGGCAGGTGAGGCCCGCTCTCAGCACGGCGTCGTGGGGCAGACGCAGGAAAATCTCCAACACCAGAATGTCTGGCAGAAATGGGCCACACTCCATCCTAACATCCTAGATTTTATGTCAGAAACTGTTGAAGAATAGAAATATATAAAACGTGAGAATTTTTTCTTTTTTCCCCCCGGTGAAAGAGGACAGTCACTCTTTTCATTATGTTCTGTGTTTCTTGAAGTACAGTCAAAATGCTTTTGAATGCCTGGCAATGTGGAGAACTGCTTTGAAAACAGCCGGCAGTGAATTAAACTGGCTGAATATCTTAATGCACTCGTACATTTTGATGTTCTAAAGAATTTGTATGTGCGTTGACCTGATGCAGACACCGAAAGTGCCGGTGTCTCCCTTCTTTCCACTCTAACTTTTTTTCATTCCTGACATAAGACTTACCTTCCTTTCATACATCCTTGCTTCCTTCCTTCCATCAAGCCATCTGTTGGTTCTTCCCATCCTTATTTTCCTCCTTACTTTCTACATTTCATCCTTCAATCATCCCTTCCTCCTTCTGCCTTTCATGCCATTTGTTTCCCTTCCTCCCTCTATCTTTCAGTAATTTGTTCAATCCCTCCTTTATTTAAATACTTGTGTAACTTCCTTTAATTTAAAAAAAAGTGTATACCGACTTTAGAGCCACCCATTAAAATCGCACATTTATGTAACCACTGCATTTTTCTAGATGTGGTACGAGCTCGACGAACGGTTCCTTGTGGGAACAAATTAGTGCAGTAAACGGCCAAGAAGCAATTAAAACGAGTGTGCGCTTCTTCGCTAAACCAGGCCATCCATTGAGGATGACCTAACATGGTAAAGGTCCATGACAGCGGCTCGAAAACTCCTGACAAGTCACCGTTGCCCTCAAAAGAGACCCCTCGGCTTTTAAACGGATGTGCAATAACCCCCGAACCAAAGGTTAAGTTCAATTTTGCCTCCGCAAACGTGCTGAATCGAACGCATTTGATGCCGTTCGGATAACGCCGACGTTACACTCGCGAACTCGTCGCTAACTCCGCTAGCCGCCTATCTGGTTAGCCGCTAGCTGACGTTTCGTGCTCAACTCCCGAGTTGCAGGAATTTCCTTTTGGAAAACCACTCACCGCGTTCACGAAACGCCGCTTACGCTCGGTGACGTGTGGAGCTAACCCACCCGGTGACAATATCGTGGGCAAACTCACCTGCTCGATCAAAGTAGGCTTGTGGTGGGCAGGCGGCAGGCGGGTAGCCGCTTGGAAAATGACAACATATCACAGAGGAGCCACAAGGCCGTACTAGTCGAAAACAGAACATATCGTCAAGCTAAAATCGTAAGGCCCAATCAATGCATCTGAGATAGATAGATAGATAGATAGATAGATAGATAGATAGATAGATAGATAGATAGATAGATAGATAGATAGATAGATAGATAGATAGATAAACAACCATTAGCACTCACAATCCCAACTAGGGGCAATTTACAATGTTCCATTCCATAGTTGAAACTGTTGGCTTGGGAAACTCATGTTTACCGCGATGGAAAAGTTAAAAGCCCTCATGATAGTGATACTGTTGTAGTTCTCAAGTTACTGACATCACCACACAGAGTCCAAAAAAAACGCTGTGTCATTCATTAGGTTGAGTGCATTTGCATGGCAACAGCCAGCCTGTCCTTCAGCTAATATAGGAAGAGGCAAGAAAACCATAGAAGCATCATGTTGTGACTAATTTTCTCAGGTAAGTGCTTCATTTTTCTATACATTGAAGTTCAAGTGGCGTATTGAAAGCATGATAATCAGCTTTGTTGCAGCATTGAGCCACATGGCTGACTTGATCACTTCTTGCTGCTGCACAAAGCAGAAGAAGATGACAGCAGCGGGATGACTCAACCGCTGTAAAGGTGAATTTGGGGGAAAAAAAGGCATTAGAAGGACAGCATATATTTTTTAATCTATCAATCTATCTATCTATCTATCTATCTATCTATCTATCTATCTATCTATCTATCACAATGCAGGACAACAGCAAGTGTGGACCGTGTCGCAGGACAAAACAACATCCAGTCCGCATGTCTTCTGATCCTTTTTTTCTTGGGTGATGCCACGTTTGTTCTAATGATGACTTTTCCGGAAACTCCCAGTGGGGAAGTCGGATCCCGTCTGACAGCTGACAAGCGTGACAGCTTCCCATTCCTATTCCCAATCATGATCATCTCAACTGATTCCGAAAAAAAATAAATAAAACAGTTGTGGTCACTGCAGTGTGTGTGTGTGTGTGTGTGTGTGTGAGACATAAAGCTGCAAAAGATGCTTTGGTGTGTCGTGGTACTCATGAGACCAATGCCTATGAACAACTAATAATAGTGCTTTCGATGATGAAATTTCAATCAGTTCGATGTAGATAAAATAATTAAAATAATAGAATCATTTCAAAATTAGCGATTTAAAAAAAAGGTAAATATAAGTAATGATCACAATAACATTCACGTGTAAATATTGAAAATGAGGGTGGGAGGGAAAGATTTTTTTTAAGTATTTCTAACAAATTGAACATACTAACTGAAGCACTCTCCTGCTGTAACTGTAATAATTTCATGACCAAGCACCCAAACAAGTAAACTCGTATGATTTATTTACAATACAAGAAGCACAATTGTATTTACACCCACAGAGAGAATCATACCATACATTTATTTATTTTTAATATTACACAATTATTCGTTCTGTACAAGTGTAAAGTGACATTTCATTTGAAAAGTGTGAGACCTACAACTACATAGTTGTATTTCAATCTTCCTTCCAAAACTTGCACTCTTGTCCGATCACATGTGGAATCCATAGATTAGAAACTGCTCTGTTGGCGTCACGTGACGTGGCCTCGCGAACTTTGTGGGATCTGACCACGTGACATGTGCGCGCACGCTGATTGGCGTCCCGTCTTGAACAGGGGACGCGTGGGTGGTCGTCTTTTCCAAGTCTTTGGTCACGTGCCAGGCATATTTTTAACCTGTATTTAACTCAGCACTTTCGAGACTTTTTTGTTAAAAGTGCTATATAAATAAAATTGATTCACTTACGCGTATTTGCTGGAACTTTTGATCAAGTGATCTTATTTGCCATTTTCAAAACGTCACGTATGAACTCTCGCGAATTGGCTCGCTGGCTTGATCATGTGACATCTGAGTTTCAGTGTAGTGGTTGGAAGTGTTGATCACGTGACAGTGTTTCGGCAAGTCTTTCGTCACGTGCCAGGAGACCTCAGCTCAATTGTTTAAGCACTTTTTGGCTCTGTTGTTTTTGAATGCATGTTTATATATTAACTATCCGGGGCATTCTGCACGTCCGCTCGGTGAAAAGTGCTATTAAATAACATTTGCTTAAGCGTGCGGAAGGAAAATTTTGATCACGTGACGTAAACTCCCAAAGTGCCGGTCATGTTTGAATCACATGACCAACTGCCAGCTCATTAGGATCACATGATTAGACCACGGGCCTATTCTGAAAGTAACACACGTGAAGAGACATTGGGATTTCCTCGAAAAAGATTGTGACGCAATCCCTCGAAATATAAACATTTCACATTGTTGATAATGATTGTGATTAATCATTAACATGACTAGTGTCTTCTGACAGATGAATATTCATCATAACATAATTCAAGGGGGAATAAACAAACATTTTTGCTGCAAGAATATGCTGTGTGAGTATTGTGGTATAATATATTATTCAACAAAAGCACTTTGGTCACGTGCCAGGTGAGTCCTCCCAGAAAGTTTTTTTTTTTGGAAACACAATCGGAATAAACGTGTACTCTCTTGTCCACTCAAGCTCCTTGCTAAAGTGCATCTTAACTGTTATTGTCGTTGTCTTACTTGTCAGAGCACCAAGGCAGGAATGTGATGCACCAGAGGCACGTGATGGTGGTGGTGGCGAACGACGGGCGCCATCTGCTGGGCGGCGGTGGGAGGAGGAGGAAGTGGAGGCGAAGCCTGTGGAGTACCCTCTGCGGCTGTGGCGGCGGCGGCGGCCGGCTTGTGGCGCGCGCTCTTCTGGTGCGCACGCAGCCCCGCCAGCTGCGAGTAGGCGCTCTGGCACACGTGACACTTGTACGGCCGCTCGCCGGTGTGCAGGCGCACGTGATTGCGCAGCGTGGACGACTGGCTGAAGCGGCGGTTGCAGAAGCGACACACGAACGGCTTGTCCAGCGTGTGGATGCGCATGTGTGAGCGCAGGTTGCTGCGCGAGTTGAAGCCGCGGTGGCAGATGACGCAGCGCATGCGCCCTGAAGTGTGGAGGCCGGCGGCGGACGAGGACGACGAGGAAGGCGGCGAGCACGAGGACTCGCAAGATTGCAAGTCATCTGGAAAACAACATATAGATAAGACCGTGCTCGGGTGGCGGGAATAAATCATCGGCATTTTCATTTATTTCAATGGGGAAAGATAAATTGAGATAGCACTACTCGCAACTGTAGACAGGAATTTGCACATCAAATTCTAATGTATAAAAATAACATTGGCAACTTTTCATCTTTGCGTAACAATGCCAAGAATAAACTCATTCTCTTTTTGACTGTCAAAGTCATTTCCCAAAATGTTTCTCACCATTTCTGCTCTTCTTCTGCTGCTGCTCTTCGTCTGTTCCCGGCACTCCGGGGATGCCCAGGAAGGTGTTGTGCGTGTTTCCATACCACACCAGCAGCTCCTGATCCGGTGGGATAGTCTGAAAGAAAAATTCATTTGGAATGAATGACATCTTTTAAAGTAGTCATCGCCAAAGCTTTTTTATGTCACGGACCAGTTGAGACAAGTTACATGCTGCTCACGGACCGGCTACCATTTTCTTAAAAATTGCTTTTAAATTGCCAACTTTAAAGCACTGGTGCTGACAATCAAGATAATCACGTGAAAGGTTAAGAAACCCTGCATGCACACACAGGACCGAAAGTAACTCCTCTACCTCCACAGCTTTGTAATAGATGCTGCTGCCAATCTGGACCACCTCCAGGTTCTGTTCCTGTTCATTGCGGGCACACTTGATGTAAGTCATCCAGCTGCGTTGGTCCTCCTGGCTGGCATCGATGAAGTACCTCACAGTGCCGTCCTCATTAAACACCTTCATGAAAAAAAAAAAGAATTAAATAAAAGAAAAAGACATGTGGATGAGCTTTAGGAATGACCTATGTGGAACTGGATGGAACCGTCACAAGAAACTCACCTCCCACATCAGGTTGTTGTTCTTGAGCAGGTCCACGTGTTCCGGGGACAGGACTTTACCCGTGAAGGGTCCCATCTCCGTGCCGGCCTTGATCCACGTTTTGGAGAAGATGCCCAGACCTTCTCCTGGGATGGAGCTCTGTGCTATGATCACCTCGCTGGGGAGCACCAGACTGGACAACTTCTGCACCTCTGGGAGGAAAAAAAAAAAAGAATACAAATTCAATTAATGTCAACAAACTGCACATACGTCAAAAGTAGCAATAATTGTCTGGCCAGTGAAAACAAATGTCATATTTTTAAGTTATTGATTTTTTTTCCCCCATGATTGCATTGCGATCAGTTAACATTTGTTTACATTGCATTTGTACCTTTGTTTATTTTCTTGTGGATTACTCATAATTATAGCACCAACATTTTTTTTTTAGCTTATTCATACTTTTCAACGATGGCACCAAAAGCAAAAAAATATGCCATCATGGTACTCACAGGATCAATTAACAAAATAGAATTACATTCTTTAAACAGTTTGGGGGCCCAAAAAAATTTTGATTATGACCATGCTTTTTATTCATTTTTTTACTTTATTTCATCTTTACAACTATGGCTCCAAATTGGGCCAACATTTTGTTAATGTGATCAGTTAAAAGAAAAAAATCTGTTTTTTTATTTAATTATTTTTACTTCATTCATACAATTATAATCAATTCCAAAACTATTTTTAATGAAATTTTCAAACATGATTGACAATGATGACAAAATTAATATATTATTCGTACTTCTTCACAAATACAATTCAATTTATTGTTTGACTACATTAATTTTTCAGTCATAACGACACATTGAGCCATAATTCTTCTTCCTTAAAATTAATAAATAAAATCCGAAAAGAGTTTTAATATTTTTGTGTCAAATGTTGATGCACTTTTTTTTCCCCTCAGAGTATTTCTGTTTTTCGAAGTACATGCCTGTCTGGCTCTCAAGTCATACAGCCCACCGGCGGCAAGTTCCCCACGTACCGGCTCCAAATATTAAGCGACACTTTATCCCCCGTTAAATTCGATTATCTGCTTGAATTGAACGTTTTTGTTGCGCCCGGTAAGCAGTTTTCGTCCCACCTAAATGGGCGAAGGGGGGAGAAGGGAAAACGTTTCTTTAATGTCAAAATCAAAGTTTTTTTCTTCTTTTTTTTGTATTTAAAAGCTGCAACAACAACACAAAAAAAATGATAATAAAAGCTTTGTCCAATGGAGGTTAAATGGGCCTCCATTGCGCGGGCTCCAGCAATTGGTCACGCTTCAGATGTGATATTCATTAATGGATCTGCGCAAAAGAAAAGAATAGAGAGAAAAGGAGAGACGGCTAATTCCAAATTCATTATCCTTTTAAGAAGTTTGTAGCAATAAATTTGCGCTGAATGGAGCGGCGCCTTGTTAAAAGGAACTCTGGAATCCGCGCGACAAAAAAAAAAATGGAAAGGCGATTAGATGGCTGACATGCAATGAATAGCATTAGATTTAGCCTTCACGCCGCATTATGCGACCAACAGCAACTGCTTGAAAAGAAAGCGAGACGTGGACAGAGCCAGAGGAGACGGAGGGAGCCCCACATAGCTGCCAAGCGCACGAAAAGAGACTGTCCGCAGATTGATGAATGCCGGGACAAAGTAGCTCCCGAGCAAAGGGAGCCCTTTTTTTTTTAAGTGGACTCTTTCCCAGGTCAACGCACAAAGTTAACCAAATGAATTTAAAGGCCCCGGCATGGAGCCTTGAATCAGCGGCACTTACTCGCTTCTTTCAGAGGCTACTTAACGCGTTAAATGGCTCGAAAAGGAGGAGAAAAGATTGACAAGGAAATGTGGGAAAAAGTGTAGCAACAGGTTGGAATTTCTATTCCTGCGTGAGGCGGGCGATGCATTTTTTCTTCTACTACTCACTTGTTTCTTTTTCAATACTCCTGAAAATTAATTAGTACCGAAAAACACAATAAAACTTCATCCAAATGATAGCAGAATAACATTAGATTATTCCTTATTCTTCTTCGTTTCGGTAATTCAAATGGGACGTTCTTCTTCGTTCATTTAATTCACCGTGAACGGCAACTAAATTCAGTCCAGGTGACAAGCACCTTTGTCGCCCCGATTCCTCTACAATTAATATGTATAAAAATCTTTGCACAACTCCACTTCTTCTAAAAAGGATAAAATAATTACGTTCATGACCTCAACCTTATTTAATTAATGTCAAATAACTTATTGCTAATCAAGCGTCTTCTTCTCCTGTTCGGCATTCTTCTTCGTCCATTTTTTAATGTTCTTCCGGAATTAAGAACGCTAGCTAAACTAGCTAAGAAGGTGGGAGTCAATTAAAACGATAATGACTATTTTGTCATTAACATGCCACTATTCATGATAAAACTAATAAGAACATGGGCGGGTTGTTTTTAGAACTGAATTAAAGTCAGAAACCAGACACAAACAAACAAATGACAACGAGAACATGATGAACTTGGTCAGCTCCGACAGGTGGTTCCTACCTCCAGCGAAGGACTGAGCCAGCACTTCGGCGGTGAAGGCGGTCCTGGTGCAGCCGGCGTGGCGCTCGTCCGCCTGCAGGTGCTCGCCCCCCTGCAGGACGTTCCTCCAGCGGCCGTACAGGAAGCTGTGCAGGACGTCCGAAGTGATCACGTCCGACAGCGCCGCCCGGGCCGGACACTTATATCCAGACTTGAGGGCCAAAGCTTCGGCGGGCAGCACTGAGCCCATCTTGTCGCTTTCTGGACCGGAGAAATTAACTTAAAAAAAAATTGCGGGATCGAGGAGGATAAAGTGATGCTCTCCGCTGCTGAGAGTGTGTGAATGAGATCTGACTCTGATCGGCCCTTGAGGGGCCCTTTATAGTAGCAGGGGGTGTGGTGGTGGTGGTGGTGGGGGTGGGGGGGTGCTGCCCCTAGAACCCTAATTACTTACTAATGACACACCCCTTGCGGCGTGGCGCTGCCCACGCCGCAGGGAAAAAAAAAACTTTTACTCTCGCGAACGCACACTACTAATTTCCAAAGGGAAAAGGCATCTACTACTACTACTGTAATAATAATAATAAAAATAATAACAACAATACAAAGACAAGAGGAAAAAAAGAGGATTGGAGGAGGCTTAAAAGGCAAAGGTGGATGGCTGTAGTATGATGATTTAAACACTTATGCACATAAAAAAAATAATGATAGATTCATCTGATGAATGCATGCGCATTCTTTTCCAAATAGAAACTAAAAATGAACAAACAAACAAACAAGCTTTGCTTATGCATGCCAAGAAGCAAAAAAAAAAAAAATCTCTCATGGATGAATGCATGTTATTTTTACGAGGAACCAAAATGCAAAAATACACCCACCCACCCAAGGGAAAAAAACACACGTGAAGGAAAAAAAATGAGTTGATGTTTTTTGAAAATGTTTTAATATATATACAAACACGATGCTCTCGTATTTTTGGTAGGTTAGACGATGGTGTTTTCATGAATGAAGGTGCACTTAAAAAAAAAACATTTAAAATGATGCACGTGAAGAAACGGAGAAAAAGTGGGTCTATTTTTTTGGTCGTGATTTTTTTTTAAACTAGTGAATTAAATATTTGGCCAAGAATGCACTTTTTTTTAAATTTTATACTAAAAACGATGCAGATGAAGAAAAAAAATGTACAATTTTAAAGAAGTGGAGGGAAGAAAACAATGTTGAAAATAAGTATAGGCTGCCGTTTTGTGAATTGTTTAAAAAAAAAGGATTCAAAAAGATGTTTGATTAGAATAACTGGTCAAGTGTGCAACCAATCGTTAAAAGAAGTTAAAAAAAATACGAGTGGCCATTTTAAATTCAATAAACTGAAAAAAAAACGTGATTAAAAATGTAGGTCAAGTCGTAAGAGCTGTAAAAAGTAACAGCCATGATTTTATTTTTTTAATTTCTCTTCCAACAAAATCGAAAAGAAATATACAACAAAAAGTGACGCACGTGAATGTTTTAATTGTTAATTTGCAAATCGGTGGCCTCTATTGTTCCCCTGAGTGCATTTGCTATTCATGTGCCTGTAATGTTATTTAGTGTGAGAAGTAAGCGCGGGAAGAACAAGAATAGAAACACGCTCGTTTTTTTTTTTTAATATGTCTTAGACTGGGGATGGGGAGAAAAAGGTTGCGGTGGGAAGGGGGGGGGGCATGAAAAGGTAGTGGGGTGGTTGTTTTACAGCATTGTTCCCATGCAAAGCTGCTTTGACGGGCTGCACTTGTTGAGGTAAAACAGTTTAATATTCATGGGTGTTGTTGTGTGTGCGTGTGTGTATGAACACCCCCTAACCACCCCCC